>NW_027189350.1:176457-266457 GCF_040958095.1 Procambarus clarkii
TATATATATATATATATATATATATATATATTAGAGAAGAGAAGAAAATATCAAGGTGGTCAGTGAGGATCCAAAAGGTCTTCTCTGAGTACTCTTTATTTTCTTCTCCGAAGCTATGGGTCCCTACACTTGCACCAGAGGTGGTACCCCTTTTAGGTTTAAATATATATATATATATATATATATATATATATATATATATATATATATTGTATTACAATAATTATGAATAAAATATTTTTATTCTTTTATGTGTCATTGACATCTTTTTAATTTTTTTTATTCAATTTATTATTTTTTATTATATTTTTATTCATTTAATAATTGTTATGATTCGATTTTTAGTTCGTCATGTATTTACTTATTGTTTATATATACATATATATATATATATACATATATATATATATATATATATATATATATATATATATATATATATATATATATATATATATATATATATATGTATATATATATGTATTTTCTTTAAAAAATTTATATTTATAAATATATATGTATATCTAAATATTGATATGAGCCTGTATGGATATGGACCCTTTGGGTCCAGGAGGCCATCTGTGTCCCCTCAGATGGTCTCCCTTATCACAGTTTGTGTCTATGGATGTGTCAGTGTGTGAGTGTGAGTGTAACTGAGTGTCCGGGTGAGTGTGGGTGTCCCTGTGAGTGTCCGGATGATTATGTGTCCTGTTATATCTGTGGTTTTAGGAGGCCATCTGTGTCCCCTCAGATGGTCTCACTTATCACAGTCAATGGATGTGTGTGTGTGTGAGTGTCCCTGTGAATGTTAGGATAAGGGTGTGTGTGTGTTACGGCCCTTTCGGGACGCAACGGGGTTCTTACTCTGATGTCGTTTGAGGAAGATATATATCCGACCCCAAGCCAGTAGAGGCTTTCAAGGGATGCGATCCGTGACGCAAGTAACTTAAAGGGAGTATGAAAAGGAAGCTACGAACTTAATATAATATAATGTTCACCATCACCGTATAAATATATATAATAAAAGAGTACACAAGGGGGAGGGGTATTAACACTTTACAAGGGGATCGTGTACAATCTAGTCTTCTGCTGAAGACTCTTGATTGAGAAGCTAGGTGCCGAGTCCGCGGTGCTTTCTTCGTGGCCTCAAGACGTGTCCTCTGAGAACGCCGAGCCTACCCTGGCCACAGGTCAGCCACAACACAGGTCCACTGGGGGCACTGTCGTGGAGGCCGTCAACCACACGTCCAGCAGGTCTGCTGGCAGGTACTGAGCCAACAAGGCTGGTACGGCCACTCCACGCACGATAAAAGGGGTACGCCCTAGACAGGAGTCTCGTGTGATATCACCAATCACCCTCCTGTCCTCTATACCCCAGTGGATTATCGTCTCCAACCGTCGGTCCCGGGTAAATCCTTCCACTGCCACTCCACTGGCAGGCTTAACACACCACAGTGTTCTTCCGGGGGGACGACGTCACAACAGCTGCAGCAAACTTCACAGTATGGAGACTGGCTGCCTCGGGTAGACTGACTCCACCTTCAACACAGTGGTCCCAGGTCGGCTCTGTAAGCAGACACGTCATTAATAACCGGGACACTAATACACCACACTCACAGGCTCAGATACAAACGCACGACATATCCACTCCATAGATGGCGTTGTCGTCGGAGCACCACCTCACCAGAGGTCAGGAGCGGCGGTGTTGAGCGCTGAACCAGACTGGAAACTGGTCCTCGAGGCCAGTACACGCTGTCCTCACTAGGTGTCGTCGTTCGTTTGGCGGGGGTTTCGGGAGCTGACCCACAGATGGCGTGTTTGTCACTGCTCCAGGCTCGGATGCTGGATCAGGGTTCGTAACACCTCCCCACCAAAAAGAATTTGGTTTGGGGTTCTATAAAAAACACAAACCAAATTAGCAGGACGACACAACTCCAAATGGACTTACTTATACTATGAACTGGAGTGATGAGGCTGTCTTGTCCACAGAACTTTTCTACTAGCCATTTCCGGCACAACGGGAACTTGCAGATAGAAGGCAATGATCTGCCTGACGTAATCTTCCACGTCTCCACTGCGATGTCAAGCAGGGGCGTCATCTCACATCTCTCGAGTACGGATTGGTTTCGACGCGATCTGGGGTGACTCGACACTTTCCTATGTCGTGGCACCGATGATGGCTGACCACAGACGGCATTTCTGGTGCCGGTCCGATGGTCCTTCAGGGAGACAGGAACCTGGAATACAGGGGTCTGATAATTCAGAGTGATAGCGACCGCGAGTAAAACAGTACTTACAGCATACTCTACTAGGTCCACACCTAGTCCCAACGGGGCTGTTCGTACGTCGCAGGTGGCATTCGCTCTGCCACCGTCAGGTCGACCAACGTTCCACATAACGCTGCATTGAGGCTCAGCAGTCACGCGGGGGGTGTCAACCTGTCGGAAACAGTCACTCACATTATCACATGTCGTACCTCCTGTATCATCTATTACCTCCCAGGTCCCTTCTTCAACTGCAACACTTGCAGTACAACTCTCCAATCCCTGGGACCTCTTCTCGATGTTCACGGGAGCCATCATCCTTCGGGTCGTCCACCGGTCCTTACTGAGAGCACAAACAAGAACACATACGAAAAACAAACAAAGTATCGCTAAGAAACATGAGGCCAATTGAGGGATAAGCTTCCCGAGCCAGTCATGTCCATAGCCGGCCACATCCACACGCCTGGCTTGGACCGAAGAGGGCACTAGACCTTTTGAACACACCGCACCCACCTCTGACGTCTGGGGAATCTCTGGCTGGTTCACTACATGCTGTAACTTGCCATACCGCAAGCACACATCCGCCTTCACTCCAGACTCGTTGGTATCCGTGGGTGCCCGCACACAAGGCCTCTCTTCTTGCTCAGGTACCTCTGCCTTCTTAACTTCGTGTTCCTCGTCGAGAGAATCAGGAGACACTGCTAGATAACTGTCGATCTGCTGGGGAGAGGACAAATTAGACATGTTCAAATCTGGGTCTGTCTTTACCTGGACATTACCATTGCCTGTTGTCACCTCCGACCTTGCTGTTCCGGTAGACTCGTCCGCAACCTTGGGACGATTGGTACTCCAATCGGTCACCAAGTCGTTGGCTAGTACCACGTCAATCCCAGCCACAGGGAGGGTATCGACTACTGCCAACTCACATGTGCCGCTGAAATAAGGCGAGTCAAGATGTACTGGCACTAAGGGGGCGATATACTGCGTTCTCGGAAACCCAACCAGGATAACCTCTGGCCTCCCATCCACACTTACTCCCTCGGGTAACGAGCTCTTCACGATCAGGGACTGGGCTGCTCCACTATCTCTGAGCACTACAATTGATCTACCAGTATGATCACTCGTTACATACCCGGTTGAAGTGTGAGGGGCCAACAAACTTGGTCCTTCCTGCGTCGTCGTAGACTGGTTTCCTACTGGTGATGTAACACAGCTCACCAACATCACCTCCCTTCGTGCGCTGCCACCTCTTCTACCTCGGCACCTAGCAGCTATGTGCCCTTTCTGCCCACAAGTCCAGCACACCATACTCCTCCTCGGGCTACGGTGTTTCGGACTACTAGGACTTGTTCTTCGAGGGCTACCTGGGGGCGTCTTCTTAGCACTTTGTGGGACGGGTCTTTCTTCTTCGTCGTGAGGTCTGTCAAACCGGCGCTGGTAATTCCTCGGGACGTACTTAGCAGACGGCCTATGAGTCAGGATATACTCTTCAGCCATGGTGGCTGCTGCACTCAAGGTCTCTACCTGCTGTTCCTCCAAGTACGTCTTGAGGTCTCCAGACAAACAATCCTTGAAGTCCTCGAGCAGAATCAGCTGTTCGAGGTCTTCCCTGGTCTCCACCTTCCGAGAGGCACACCATTCCTGGAAAAGTCGCTCCTTGATTGTGGCGAATTCGGTAAAAGTGTGCTCTGAGGTCTTCTTCAGGTTTCTGAACTTTTGCCTATAAGCCTCAGGTACCAATTGGTACGCCATGAGCACAACTTTCTTCACCTTGTCATAATCGCTGGAGTCGTCAAGGGATAACGTAGAGTAGGCGATTTGGGCCTTCCCAGTCAAGACTGACTGTATCATGATGGCCCAATTCTCCCTTGGCCACTCCAAAGAGGCAGCGACTTTCTCGAAGGCTGCAAAGAACTTTGACACTTCCTTCTCATGGAATTTGGGGACCATTTTGATGTTTCTTACCGGATCGAAACCACTGGTGTCCGTCGTTTGCCTCCGCCCACCTAACCGCAATACTTTTAGTTCATGTTGTCTCTCCTTTTCCTCTCTGTCCTGTCGTTCTTGCCTGTCTCGTTCTTCTCTCTCTCTTTCTCGTTCTTCCCTCTCACGCTCTCGTTCTTCTCTCTCTCGTCTCTCTTCTCTTTCTCGTTCTTCTCTTTCTCGCTTCTCTTCTCTTTCTCGTTCTTCTCTTTCTCTTTCTCGTTCTTCTCTCTCTCGCTTCTCTTCTCTTTCTCGTTCTTCTCTTTCTCGCTTCTCTTTTAATTCTCGTTCTATTTCTAACTTCTTCCATTCAATTTCTCGATTAATTTCTAGGGCACGCATCTTGACTGTTAGGAAGCTGATATTAAGCTCACCTGCATCACTGTCAACGTCACTGCCCTTATCTTCCTTTTCCATGGAAGCTATGTCTGCACTTTCCTTTGTACTAGGAGTCTCGCCTTCCTGTTTCTCTTCTGCCTTCAAGTACCGGTGAACCTTGGACAATATTTCCACACGGGAATCACTGGCACGGATCTTGATCTCCAGGTAGGCGCTCACTAGTACAAGCTCTGGTTTGCTCAGATATTTTAATCTGGCAAGACAATCCTCTCTGTTCAGAAAAGCCTGAACCTCGTCCAGATCATCGATGGTAGCTTTGTCTGCCATTGTCACAGATGGAACACTTAGCACTTAACACACTGCTTACACGTTAGCACTTAACACACCGAGCACTGTTCTACGCCAATATTGCACTTTATCGCACCAAACACTGCACTTGCCAATATTGCACGTAATCACTTCGGGCACCGCACTACCCAATATTACACCGAGTCCAAGCGAACACTTCGCTCTACAATATTGCACTGAATCACTAAGCACCGCACTAGTCAATATTGCACTTAACCGCTTAATCACAGCGAGCACCGCACTGCACAATATCGCGCTTAGTCACTCTGAGCACCGCACAGGACGTATAACGTCGCAATCGTCACACAGGGGGAATTATATACAGGGATTACGCCACTTCACCACCCCTGTCAAACATACTTAACAAGGGGACGGATCCCGCTGGGGATGCCAATTATGTTACGGCCCTTTCGGGACGCAACGGGGTTCTTACTCTGATGTCGTTTGAGGAAGATATATATCCGACCCCAAGCCAGTAGAGGCTTTCAAGGGATGCGATCCGTGACGCAAGTAACTTAAAGGGAGTATGAAAAGGAAGCTACGAACTTAATATAATATAATGTTCACCATCACCGTATAAATATATATAATAAAAGAGTACACAAGGGGGAGGGGTATTAACACTTTACAAGGGGATCGTGTACAATCTAGTCTTCTGCTGAAGACTCTTGATTGAGAAGCTAGGTGCCGAGTCCGCGGTGCTTTCTTCGTGGCCTCAAGACGTGTCCTCTGAGAACGCCGAGCCTACCCTGGCCACAGGTCAGCCACAACACAGGTCCACTGGGGGCACTGTCGTGGAGGCCGTCAACCACACGTCCAGCAGGTCTGCTGGCAGGTACTGAGCCAACAAGGCTGGTACGGCCACTCCACGCACGATAAAAGGGGTACGCCCTAGACAGGAGTCTCGTGTGATATCACCAATCACCCTCCTGTCCTCTATACCCCAGTGGATTATCGTCTCCAACCGTCGGTCCCGGGTAAATCCTTCCACTGCCACTCCACTGGCAGGCTTAACACACCACAGTGTTCTTCCGGGGGGACGACGTCACAACAGCTGCAGCAAACTTCACAGTATGGAGACTGGCTGCCTCGGGTAGACTGACTCCACCTTCAACACAGTGGTCCCAGGTCGGCTCTGTAAGCAGACACGTCATTAATAACCGGGACACTAATACACCACACTCACAGGCTCAGATACAAACGCACGACATATCCACTCCATAGATGGCGTTGTCGTCGGAGCACCACCTCACCAGAGGTCAGGAGCGGCGGTGTTGAGCGCTGAACCAGACTGGAAACTGGTCCTCGAGGCCAGTACACGCTGTCCTCACTAGGTGTCGTCGTTCGTTTGGCGGGGGTTTCGGGAGCTGACCCACAGATGGCGTGTTTGTCACTGCTCCAGGCTCGGATGCTGGATCAGGGTTCGTAACAGTGTGTGTGTGTGTGTCCGGATTTGTGTGAGGTTTGGTTCCAGGAACCATTTGTGTCCCTCCTCCCCCAAATCTCCTCCCTTATTCCCACCGTGGGTTCGAATCCCAGGTGATTAGACCTACCCAGGTCTATGGATCCAAGGTATCCATCCGTGGGCCCAACGGATTTCACCCCTTCCCCACTTTCCTAGGGCCAGGCCAATTCCAGCTATCCAGGGAACCTGTCGAAACAGAGGCAGCTACAGGAGGGGACACACAAATATTTGTGCCCTGCAGTTACACAACCGTTCCGACATGCTCGATCGCAATCTATCCAGATGAGAACACGTTCTCCTCCGACTAGACCACGCTGGAGTCGCTGTATGTTTAAAATTTGGTTCCTTTATTTATAGTTAGTATTTTTGGTGTATTAATTGACTTGTTTTATATTTTTAATGACTTAGGTAGAGTGATTTAGGGAGTGGGGGGAGGTGGGGGGGGGGGGGGGGGTGGTAGCGTGTGTAGTAGATTATACGAGATCGTGGTTAGTTAGTATTTATCTAGTTGTGTTCACCTAGTTGTTCTCGCGAGGGTTGAGCTCTGCTCTTTCGGCCCGCCTCTCAACTGTCAATCAATCAATTTTTACTAGCTAATAAAAAAAAAATCCACATACACACACCCAGGAAGCAGTCCGTAACAGGTGTCTAATGCCCAAGTACCTATGTACTGCTAGGTAAGAGGAGCATCAGAATGAATGAAACTCTGCTGATTTTCGTTTGCGCTATCACCGGGGGATCGAACTTTGACCCTAGGATTACGAGTCGAGAGCGCTGTCCACTCACCTATAAAGCCCCGTAGTGTGTGTATTGGTGCAAAAGATTATTTGGGAGAGGTTAATGGAAAGCAATGATGTTTGGTGGCCTTGAAGGCGCTGGAAGAGGGTTGCCAGTTATGAATTTAAATTATAAATTTCTTAAGATAGGATATATATGCAAAAGACGTTGTGAGAGATAGTAAGAAAAGTGTTTCTGACTGAGGTTAGGTACTGTGTGATTGACTTGTATGTTAGGAAAAAGAATATTTATCAGAAACATAGATGTTCTTTAGAAATGTTTGTTTGCAAATAGTTGCAAATTATTTTGTAAAAACCCAATGGTTACCGTACCTTGAACAAACACACGTGAGCACAATTAGTCGACGGAGGTCAGAGAGTGAGAGTGAACAGCGAAACAGTAACAAAAAATGTGACAAAAATGGGAAACTATGTCATTCAAACATATACATGTTAACCATATAAATTACAGTAACACGAAACGCGCGCATACGTACATATGTCAATCAATTTACATAAATAAACATTTACTAATATGTACCTTTAAAATAGACACATACAGATAATTACCGTACACATGTCAGTTTAATTACAGGTACACATAAACACATATAGCTTCACGTGTCTGTCGGTCATGACAATAGTACATATGGATACGAACACAAAACAGTCCATTATCAACTAGTGTGTGTGTGTGTGTGTATTCTCACCTGGTTCTGTTTGCAGGGGTTGAGCTCTGGCTCTTTGGTCCCGCCTCTGTGTGTGTGTGTGTGTGTGTGTGTGTGTGTGTGTGTGTGTGTTTTATCCTTATATTTACTATATGTATCTGCAGAATCGAGTTATTAGCTCTTGGACCCCGCCTATCAAATAAATGTATTTATCCTCTTTTATATCTACTACATCTATTTCTCTCTAACTAAAACACACAAACACACACACACACACACATATACACACACACACACACACAATCAGGAGGCCTAACGTCTAAATTGAGAGAGCTCGATGGTTATAATCCTATTGGTCCCCGATCGAATCCCGGTTGATACAATAGCAAATCGAAAGATATTCTTTAACTTGATTCGACTGTTCACCTAGCACAAATGTATCCATCAATGTATCTATCTACTTATATCTGTCAATCCATCAATCTATCTTCCCATTTAACCAACCATTTATCATTATATACATCTATCTATCCATGTATCCGTCCATCAACTCATATTTCTATCCATTCATCTAGTCATCTGTCTTTCCATCCATCAACTCATCTATGCATCCGTCTATCCGTCAATATATATATTTAGCAATCAATGTATCCATCCATCTATCTACCTATATAAATTTTCCATTAACCTGATTCGACTGTTCACCTAGCACAAATGTATCCATCAATGTATCCATCTATCTATCTATCTACTTATATCTTTCAATCCATCAATATATCTTCCCATTAAACCAACCATTTATCATTATATACATCTATCTATCCATGTATCCGTCCATCAACTCATATTTCTATCCATTCATCTAGCCATCTGTCTTTCCATCCATCAACTCATCTATGCATCCGTCTATCCGTCAATATATATATTTAGCAATCAATGTATCCATCCATCTATCTACCTATATAAATTTTCCATTAATCTATCCATTTATCATAACCATCTATCAACACCCTCCCCACTCCCTCTCCTATTTTACTACCAAACTCCCTCCTCTCGTTCTGGCACCTTCTCCTTCCCTTTTCCTCCCTCTCATAAACCTGCTCATCCTCCATCCTTCTGCCCTTCCCACTCCCGCCTCTATCCCATCCCGCCCTTCCCATTGTCTTCTCTCTCGCCGCAGATCCATCCCTTCGTTCTCATTCCGTCCGCCGCTTCTCACTCTCGCCCTTCCCTCTGTCTTTCCTCCCTCCCGTTGCTAGTCCTTCCCTTCGTTCACTCACCTTCCCTTCTTACCCATCATGTAGTCTTACCTCCCGCCGCCAGCCCTTCCCATCGTCCTCCATCCTACATCACACTCTCTGCCCCCCTTCCTGCACCTCCTTCACTCCCACTTCATCCCTTTTTCACCTGTACCACTCCCCCTGTTCCCCCCTCTTCATCCTTCTTTCACCTGCACCTCTTCCCCTGTTCCCCCTCTTCATCCCTGTTTCACCTGCACCTCTTCCCCTGTTCCCCCTCCTCATGCCTCTTTCACCTGCACCTCTTCCCCGGTTCCCCCCTCTTCATCCCTGTTTCACCTGCACCACTCCCCCTGTTCCCGCTCCTCATGCCAGTTTCACATGCACCACTTCCCCTGTTCCCCCTCTTTGGGATGAAGAGCCCTCCTGGCTGCCTGGGTTCGAATCCTTCATTGGTGTGGAGTTTTCAATTGTGTATTAGCTTGGGGACCATTCAATCTTGTTCCCAATCCATATATTATTATATATATATATATATATATATATATATATATATATATATATATATATATATATATATATATATATTAGAGAAGAGAAGAAAATATCAAGGTGGTCAGTGAGGATCCAAAAGGTCTTCTCTGAGTACTCTTTATTTTCTTCTCCGAAGCTATGGGTCCCTACACTTACACCAGAGGTGGTACCCCTTTTAGGTTTAAATATATATATATATCTATATATATATATATATATATATATATATATATATATATATATATATATATATATATATATTTATATATATATATATATATATATATATATATATATATAAATATATATATATATATTGTATTATAATAATTATGAATAAAATATTTTTATTCTTTTATGTGTCATTGACATCTTTTTAATTTTTTTTATTCAATTTATTATTTTTTATTATATTTTCATTCATTTAATAATTGTTATGATTCGATTTTTAGTTCGTCATGTATTTGCTTATTGTTTATATATACATATATATATATATATATATATATATATATATATATATATGTTGTGACGGAGTTCCCCCCCTTATAATTCTCCCACGCCTGCAGTAAGAGTCATGCCTACTTTTCCCAAGCGTTCTCTACGTTGCAGGCTACAATTTGATATATGGGAGAGAGTGAAGTGTTCTCGGAGAGCCGAGAAATTTGTGAAATAGTAATATTTTGGCCTGTGGTTTAGGCCCTTTAGGGAGCCAAGATGGCGCTTACCTCCCTGATCTCCCGCCAAAACCGTGTGACGTCAGTGGCACCGGATTGGTCACCGACAGCAATGTGGCACCGGGAGCCAATGAAAACCTCCCGTGGCAAAAGTGATGTCACAAATTAAGGGGCTCCGGCCCGCGAGCCGGGCTGGCGCCAGCAGTCAGACACGACACATCATAGAGGTCGGACGTGCGACGGTTGGTCCTGTCAGGTGGACAGTTGTTCCCCGCTCCCGTGGATTTACGCGTCACCTGAAGTCCGCCAGTACTCTGAGAAGTCTTCCCTAGTTCATGTGTTGAACCAGAAGAGGGAATTGACGGTTATTTGAGCAACAAGTGCTCCAGTCAGGTGCTGTGCAAGAAGCAGTGAAGCCGTGCAGTGACGTATGTGGCATCTGTGGCAATTCACCAGTTCGTGACAGCGTAGTGGCAGACAGAACCACTGGGTAGCTGAGGAAGTGAGGACTATTTGGGGAAACCGGACGACTGTAACTGAGACATAGGCGACAGCCGTTGCTGGGAGAAGACGACGGCCAGGAGACCGACTCCAACCTTCAAGAAGTCAAGAAGGAGGACGGACCTGCAGTGAGGAGGCACGGAGACGACGCGCTAAATGGTGGGACGACGAGAGGCTCTGGTAGGACACGACGACGTGTAGTGTGGGGGCGTTCCCGACACGAGGACCAGGAGCTACATCTCGACTCTCATCGGAGGATAGGGTGAAGTAGGTGTTTCTAGTTCCCTCCCCATTCCCCTTTAGTTAGCTATGTTATTCGGCTATATTATCTAGCCTGAGGATTTTATATGTCGTGAGCAAGTCTCACCCACGTCACGATAAAGCACCAGTGTGCTAGACAGTACTATCAAGAGTACTTGTAATATTCATGTCGATTATTGGTGTGTACAGGCACCAGGAACCAGTGATTAATTTACTGTGTTGTGTATATCTTTCTATAGATTTTGATATGAACATATAGTGGTAAATTATATATAATATTATGCCAGTATTTGAAAGTTAGGCTGTGTGCCCAGAAACTATTTATTTTCCATGTATTGATATGTATTGATGTTTGGTCTATATACCATATATATGTCTATGTTCATTCAGTGAATAACCATTTTGTGAGTACAGAGAATTATTGCGTTATCGCCCACGAGAGAAAGTACTGAAAACTCCAGTGTTAATATTTCATAATATATTGTTGGACGAATAACAGTGTAAGGCCATTACAGTGAGTCATTATAGCATTGATTGTAGAAAAGACTGTTTGAGCCTGAGTACAGTGTAACCAAGTGATACGTGTTGTAGTAGCCAATATCGTGTGTGCGAGTTCATAGTAATATTGGAGAACTTAAGGAAACAGCGCGCGTGAATCTGAAAACAAGCAAAGAGCTTCCGCGCGGGGGCCAAGCAATCAGCTGTTCTTGACACTTGATGAGGAGGGGAGGTGTTGCCCCCATAGTGATCGCATACTATCCGTGGGAACTTCCGGCCGCGTCGGGATCAGCTGATTTATTTGTTATTGTTTGGCCTTGTGACATCTTTCATACATTTTAAGTAAAATACAAAATTATCTTTGTGTTTATATCATCCCCTCCATTGATCTTGTGGCTACATTATACTGAAAGCATTGAGTGATAACAATAAGTACCTGCCTGTTTCCTAATCTATTGAGTGTGACCTTGCCAAGGCTACCATTGATCCCACTAGTCCACTGATGGTGTTACTGGCCACCTAAAACACCAGTTGGCGACCTTGTGGTTTACCGTAGAGCCCGATTGTTGGGGAGGGCACACGACAGTCAAGTGCACGAGTCGTGTTCTCACTCTTTCTTAATAAGAGGCCGTTAAGATCGACTGGGAGACTCTCCTGGCGTGCAGTGGCGCCGTGAGGATCGAGTGAAGACCCGCAGGGCTACGGTGAGTTACCTTGAGCATAACTACTGCTCACCCCAGAGTAAGGGTAGAGAATAATAGAGAGTTGAAACCCCAACATTGGCGACCTCGCCAGGATCTCGATCGGAGTAAAGGTTGCAGTGGTACTTGGCAGTGGTGTTAGAGCTCAGGTGCAGGTTAACACTCGTAGCACAAGATGGAGGATGATAAAGTAACCAGGTTTATTGACTCTAGAGACGTACAGGTGCTGGAAGAGTGCACCAAGGCACAGTTACAGGCTATAGCGGATCATTTTGGAATAAAGCTGAAATCTGCCAGAGTTGGTGAAAGAAGACTAGAGATAATGGCTCAGCTCAGGGCTCGAGAGGAAGCTTTGGGGGAGGAACGGCCCCAAACACCTGCCAGTGTGGGTGAGCACCTGAGTATTGGTGGAAGCAGCAGGGGATCCAGCGGCAGCAGGCACAGCATAAAGCTGGAAATAATGAAGCTGCAGCTGGAAGCACAGCAGCGCAGAGAAGAGCGAGAAGCACAGCAGCGCAGAGAAGAGCGAGAAGCAGAAGCACAGCAGCACAGAGAAGAGCGAGAAGCACAGCAGCGCAAGGAAGAGCGAGAAGCACAGCAGCGTAAGGAAGAGCGAGAAGCAGAAGCGCAGCTGAGGAGAGAAGAAGCACAGCAGCGTAAAGAAGAACGAGAGCGAGAAGCACAGCTACGCCGGGAAGAGCAAGAGCGAGAAGCACAGCTACGCAGGGAACAACACGAGCGAGAAGCTAGGATGAGACAACAGGAAATAGATGCCAACAAGGAGGTGGAGCTGAAGCGAGCTGAACTGGGACTAGGTGCCCCTGCCCCGCCACAGGAAGATCGACGAGTGAGGGAACGAGACCTGCCGGTCTTTGTGCCTAGTGAAGCCGAAAGTTTCTTCGATCACTTTGAGAGAGTTGCTGCTATGAAGAGGTGGCCGAGGGCGGAGTGGGCGGAGTTGGTCCAAGGGAGGCTCACAGGTGAAGCTCGTGAAGCCTTCACTATGCTCGACTTCCAAGAATGCACTAACTACGATGCGGTAAAACGAGCTGTGCTCCGTTCCTTTAAACTCACGCCAGAGTGTTACCAGAAGAGGTTTAGAGAATGTACCCGGTTGCCAGGAAAATCGTATGCGGAGACGGCGAGGCACATAGAAAGAAAGCTCCTTAAGTGGCTGGACTCCGAAGAAGCTAGGTCGGCCGAAGAGATCAAGGAACTAATGGCCATGGAAAAGTTTATGTCCGTGATCTCTCCTGAGATCAGCATGAGGATAAAGGAGGCGGACATAAAGGACCTGAGGGCCGCAGCCGACCGGGCCGACATGTTAGAAGAAGCCCTACGCCCACGCCGAGAGGGACAGAACCGACCTCCCGCATACGTCGGAAACGATAGGAGTTATAGAAGGACGGATGGATGGAGGACAGGAGCGAGTTCTCCCAAGTCCCATCTCTCAAGTTGGAACACCCGAGGATCAAAAGGTGCGTTAGAACCGATGGGGGAGAACCAAGCTGAGAGCTCGGGAACTGTTACTGCAGCGAAAGAAACGACAAGTGAGGCGGGAAAGACACAGGGTGCGACGGCCTCTGGAGGCAGTGCTAAGGCGAGCGGTGGCGGATGGTCTCCGCCGAGGGGCCGCTGCTACAACTGCGGAATATTCGGACACGTCGCGCGGGAATGCAGACGCCCTAAGCAGCGGGGACACGTTGCTTTAGTGATGTTCGAGGACCAGAGGGCCGAGGGAGTGCGGGATGAACCCGTGCTGAATGGGAAGAAGAAAGTTCACCCATTCATGTGTCAAGGAACCGTAAGGATGGGGGTCGCAGACCCCATCCCAGTGAAGATGCTAAGAGACACCGGGGCTGACTTTACCCTGGTAAGTGAAACCCTGTTCCCCGAGGGTTACGAAAGTACCAGTGTGGGGGTGGCACGGGTGGCCACTGTGGGAGGCCCAGTGAGGATGCCCCTACACCAGGTAACTTTAGATTCCGAATATGGCTGCCAGACCCTAGTGGTGGGAGTCTGTACATCAATGCCCAAGATGGAGGCAAAGGTCATCTTGGGGAATGACGCATGTGGAGGATACGTCCTCCCACATCTTATGAAAGGCGAAGAATGCCTAGAACAATACAAGGAGACAGGCGGAGAGTGGAACGCCTGTGGGGGCGAGAAGGGAATCGCACCGGTGGCGTTCCCAGTTTGTGCTGTGGTACCAAGATGATGCGAAGAACAAGGAGGTTGTGGATCTGATGGGGCTGAGGAGTCGACTGACAGCCTGGGAACAGATCAGCTCTACGTAGGACCCAGAGAACGAGTGGAGGGCGAGAGTAGCCCGAATGGTGAGTTGCAGGTGACACTCACCGGTTCTCTAGGGGTAAACCGCGCTCGTCTCGGAGAGTTACAGCAGGGGGAGGTCCCCGAATTGGTTAGTGAGGCCGAAGGAGGACGTGTGGGTCCTGAGAAGGCTTACTTTCCACTTATCTATATTATATATGCCATGCTATTCATGATGAAGGAACGATGGACACCAGGAGCGACCGTGGGAACGGTGATTAAATATGTCCAGCAGTTCAAAGAACGTCTCACTAGGGCGAAGAAACTGGCTAGGAAACTCCTGAAGAAGGCGCAACGTAAGATGTCGGAGTGGGGCGACAGGAGAGCTGCGCAGAGGGATTTTCAGGCCGGATCACAAGTAATGGTTGTGCTGCCAGGTAAAGGTAGAGTGACCACGTCGCGGTTCAAGAGACCATACCGAGTGCTGCGACGGTTCGGTCCAGTGTCGTACGAGATTGGGAAGCCGGATGGACCCCGAAAGAAACAGGTGTGTCCCGCGGGCCGCCTGAAACCTTTCTTCACTGTGGAAGGAAGAGCCGACAAGCAGGACGGAACGATGTCCCGAGAAACCCAGTGGACGACGGGTCTGAGTGTACCGAGGGACTGAGAACTCCCGGAGGAGGAAAGTAAGTGGTCCAGGGCGGACGGCACCAGTCTCACCAGCACTGAGAGTCTGACAAGGATCAAGATCGAGCACATCAAGGGGAAGGACAACGTAGTAGCGGATGCCCTATCCCGCATACACTAACCAGTCATGACTCTTATTTTAAGGGGAGGGGTAAAAGGAAATGTCGGGGTTTCACCTCTCTACCCTTACTCTGGGGTGAGCAATAGTTATGCTCAAGGTCACTCACCGTAGCCCTGCGGGTCTTCCCTCAATCCTCACGGCGCCACTGCACGCCAGGAGTCTCCCAGTCAATCTTAACGGCCTCTTATTAAGAAAGAGTGAGAACACGACTCGCTCACATCGACTGTCGTGTGCCCTCCCCAACAATAGGGCTCTACGGTTAACTACAAAGTCGCCAACTGGTGTTTTAGGTGGCCAGTAACACCATCAGTGGACTGGTGAATTTAGTGGTAGCCTTGGCAAGGTCACACTCAAAGATCAGGAATCAGGCAGGTACTTATTGTTATCACTCAATGCTTACCAGTATAATATAGCCACAAGATCAATGGAGGGAATGATAAAAACACAAAGATGGTTTTGTACTTTACTTAAAATGTATGAAAGATGTCACAAAGGCCAAACAACAACAAATAAGTCAACTGACCCTGACGCGGCCGGAAGTTCCCACGGATAGTATGCGATCACTATAGTGGCAACACTCCCCTCCTCATCAAGTGTCAAGATCAGCTGATTGCCTGGCTCCCGCGCGAAAGCTTTGCTTGTTTTCTAGATTCGCGCGCGCTGTTTCTTTAAATTCTCCAATATTACCATGAACTCGCACACACGATATTGGCTACAATAGCACGTATCACTTGGTTACACTGTACTCAGGCTCAAACAGTCTTTTCTACAATCAATGCTATAATGACTCACTGTAATGGCCTTACACTGTTATTCATCCAACAATATATTATGAAATATTAACACTGGAGTTTTCAGTACTTTCTCTCGTTGGCGATAACGCAATAATTCTCTGTACTCACAAATGGTTATTCACTGAATGAACATAGACATATATATGGTATATAGACCAAACATCAATACATATCAATACATGGAAAATAAATAGTTTCTGGGCACACAGCCTAACTTTCAAATACTGGCATAATATTATATATAATTTACCACTATATGTTCATATCAAAATCTATAGAAAGATATACACAACACAGTAAATTTATCACTGGTTCCTGGTGCCTGTACACACCAATAATCAACAAGAATATTACAAGTACTCTTGATAGTACTGTCTAGCACACTGGTGCTTTACCGTAACATGGGTGAGACTTGCTCACGACATATAAAATCCTCAGGCTAGATAATATAGCCGAATAACATAGCTAACTAAAGAGGAATGGGGAGGGAACTAGAAACACCTACTTCACCCTATCCTCCGATGAGAGTCGAGATGTAGCTCCTGGTCCTCGTGTCGGGAACGCCCCCACACTACACGTCGTCGTGTCCTACCAGAGCCTCTCGTCGTCCTACCGTTTAGCGCGTCGTCTCCGTGCCTCCTCACTGCAGGTCCGTCCTCCTTCTTGACTACTTGAAGGTTGGAGTCGGTCTCCTGGCCGTCGTCTTCTCCCAGCAACGGCTGTCGCCTACGTCTCAGCTACAGTCGTCCGGTTTCCCCAAATAGTCCTCTCTTCCTCAGCTACCCAGTGGCTCTGTCTGCCACTACGCTGTCACGAACTGGTGAATTGCCACAGACGCCACATACGTCACTGCACGGCTTCACTGCTGCTGGCACAGTACCTGACTGGAGCACTTGTTGCTCAAATAACCGTCAATTCCCTCTTCTGGTTCAACACATGAACTAGGGAAGACTTCTCAGAGTACTGGCGGACTTCAGGTGACGCGTAAATCCACGGGAGCGGGAACACCTGTCCTACTGACAGGACCAACCGTCGCACGTCCGACCTCTATGACGTGTCGTGTCTGACTGCTGGCGCCAGCCCGGCTCGCGGGCCGGACCCCCTTCCTTCGTGACGTCACTTTTGCTACGGGAAGTTTTCATTGGCTCCCGGTGCCACACTGCTGTCGGTGACCAATCCAGTGCCACTGACGTCACACGGTTTTGGCGGGAGATCAGGGAGGTAAGCGCCATCTTGGCTCCATAAAGGGCCTAAACCACAGACCAAAATATTACTATTTCACAAATTTCTCAGCTCTCCGAGAACACTTCACTCTCTGCCATATATCAAATTGTAGCCTGCAACGTAGAGAACGCTTGGGAAAAGTAGGCATGACTCTTACTGCAGGCGTGGGAGAATTATAAGGGGGGGAACTCCGTCACATACCCCTCCCCTTAAAATAAGAGTCATGACTGGTTAGTGTATGCGGGATAGGGCGTCCGCTATTACGTTGTCCTTCCCCTTGATGTGCTTGACCTTGATCCTTATCAGACTCTCAGTGCGGGTGAGACTGGTGCCGTCCGCCCTGGACCACTTACTTTCCTCCTCCGGGAGTTCTCGGTCCCTCGGTACACTCAGACCCGTCGTCCGCTGGGTTTCTCGGGTATCCGTTCCGTCCTGCTTGGCGGCTCTTCCTTCCACATTGAAGAAAGGTCTTAGGCGGTCTGCGTGACACACCTGTTTCTTTCGGGGTCCATCCGGCTTCCCAATCTCGTACGACACTGGACCCAACTGTCGCAGCACTCGGTATGGTCTCTTGAACCGCGACTTGGTCACTCTACCTTTACCTGGCAGCACAACTATTACTTGTGATCCGGCCTGAAAATCCCTCTGCGCAGCTCTCCTGTCGCACCACTCCGACATCTTACGTTGCGCCTTCTTCAGGAGTTTCCTGGCCAGTTTCTTCGTTCTAGTGAGACGTTCTTTGAACTTTTGGACATATTTATTCACCGTTCTCACGGTCGCTCCTGGTGTCCATCGTTCCTTCATCATGAATAGCATGGCATATATAATATAGATAAATGGAAAGTAAGCCTTCTCAGGATCCACACGTCCTCCTTCGGCCTTACTAACCAATTCGGGGAACTCCTCCTGCTGTAACTCTCCGAGACGAGCGCGGTTTACCCCTGGAGAACCGGTGAGTGTCACCTGCAACTCACCATTCGGGCTACCTTCGCCCTCCACTCGTTCTCTGGGACCTACGCAGAGGTGATCTGTTCCCAGGCTGTCAATCGACTCCTCAGCCCAATCAGATCCACAACCTCTTGGTTCTTCGCGTTGTCTCGGTGTCACAGTACAAACTGGGATCGCCACCGGTGCGATTCCCTTCTCGTCCCCACAGGCGTTCAACTCCCCGCCTGTCTCCTTGTACTGTTCTATGCACTCTTCGCCCTTCACGAGATGCGGGAGGACGTATCCTCCACATGCGTCATTCCCCAAGATGACCTGCGCCTCCATCTTGGGCATTGATGTACAGACTCCCACCACTAGGGTCTGGCAGCCATAATCGGAATTTAAAGTTACCTGGTGTAGGGGCATCCTCACTGGGCCTCCCACAGTGGCCACCCGTGCCACCCCCACACTGGTAGTTTCGTAACCCTTGGGGAACAGGGTTTCACTTACCAGGGTAAAGTCAGCCCCGGTGTCTCTTAGCATCTTCACTGGGATGGGGTCTGCGACCCCCATCCTTACGGTTCCTTGACACATGAATGGGTGAACTTTCTTCTTCCCATTCAGCACGGGTTCATCCCGCACTCCCTCGGCCCTCTGGTCCTCGAACATCACTAAAGCAACGTGTCCCCGCTGCTTAGGGCGTCTGCATTCCCGCGCGACGTGTCCGATTATTCCGCAGTTGTAGCAGCGGCCCCTCGACGGAGACCATCCGCCACGCTCGCCTTAGCACTGCCTCCAGAGACCGTCACACCCTGTGTCCTTCTCGCCTCACTTGTCGTTTCCTTCGTTGCAGTAACAACTTCCGTGCTCTCATCTTGGCTCTCCTCTATCGGTTCCACAACATCTTTTGTTCCTCTGTCGTACCATCTCGAGCGGTGGGACCTGGGAGAACTCGCTCCTGTCCTCCATCCATTCGTCCTCCTATAATTCCTACTGCCTCCGGAGTACGCGGGTGATCGATGCTGTCCCTCTCGGCTTGGGCGTAGTACTTCCTCTAACATGTCGGCTCGGTCGGCTGCGGCCCTTAGGTTCTTTATGTCCGCCTCCTTTATCCTCAGCCTGATCTCAGGAGAGAGCACGGACATAAACTTTTCCATGGCCACTAGTTCCTTGATCTCTTCGGCCGACCTCGCTTCCTCGGAGTCCAGCCACTTAAGGAGCTTTCTTTCTATGTGCCTCGCCGTCTCCGCATACGATTTTCCTGGTGACCGGGTACATTCTCTAAACCTCTTTCTGTAACACTCTGGCGTGAGCTTAAAGGAACGGAGCACAGCTCGTTTTACCACATCGTAGTTAGTGCATTCCTGGAAGTCGACCATAGTGAAGGCTTCACGAGCTTCACCTGTGAGCCTCCCTTGGACCAACTCCGCACTCGGCCACCTCTTCATAGCAGCAACTCTCTCAAAGTGATCGAAGAAACTTTCGGCTTCACTAGGTACATAGACCGGCAGGTCTCGTTCCCTCACTCGTCGGTCTTCCTGTGGCGGGGCAGGGGCACCTAGTCCCAGTTCAATTCGCTTCAGCTCTACTTCCTTTTTGGCTTCTATTTCCATTTGTCTCAGCCTAACTTCTTGCTCGTGTTCTTCCTGGCGTAGCTGTGCTTCTCGCTCTTGCTCTTCCCGGCGTAGCTGTGCTTCTAGCTCCTCACGCCTTAGCTGCGCTTCTGCTTCTCGCTTTTCTCTGCGCTGCTGTGCTTCTTGCTCTTCTTTACGCTGTTCTGCTTCTCGCTCTTCCTTGCGCTGCTGCGCTTCTGCTTCTTGCTTTTCTCTGCGCTGCTGTGCTTCTCGCTCTTCTTTGCGCTGCTGTGCTTCTAGCTGCAGCTTCATTATTTCCAGCTTTATGCTGTGCCTGCTGCCGCTGGATCCCCTGCTGCTTCCACCAATACTCAGGCGCTCACCCACACTGGCAGGTGTTTGGGGCCGTTCCTCCCCCAAAGCTTCCTCTCGAGCCCTGAGCTGAGCCATTATCTCTATTCTTTTTTCTGCCACTCTGGCAGATTTCAGCTTTATTCCGAAATGATTCGCTATTGCCTGTAACTGTGCCTTGGTGCACTCTTCCAGCACCTGTTCATCTCTAGAGTCAATAAACCTGGTTACTTTATCATCCTCCATCTTGTGCTATGAGTGATAACCGGCGCCTGATCTCTAACACCACTGCCAAGTACCACTGCAACCTTTACTTCGATCTATATCCTGGCAAGGTCGCCAAATGTCAGGGTTTCACCTCTCTACCCTTACTCTGGGGTGAGCAATAGTTATGCTCAAGGTCACTCACCGTAGCCCTGCGGGTCTTCCCTCGATCCTCACGGCGCCACTGCACGCCAGGAGAGTCTCCCAGTCAATCTTAACGGCCTCTTATTAAGAAAGAGTGAGAACACGACTCGCTCACATCGACTGTCGTGTGCCCTCCCCAACAATAGGGCTCTACGGTTAACTACAAAGTCGCCAACTGGTGTTTTAGGTGGCCAGTAACACCATCAGTGGACTGGTGAATTTAGTGGTAGCCTTGGCAAGGTCACACTCAAAGATCAGGAATCAGGCAGGTACTTACTGTTATCACTCAATGCTTACCAGTATAATATAGCCACAAGATCAATGGAGGGAATGATAAAAACACAAAGAGAGTTTTGTACTTTACTTAAAATGTATGAAAGTTGTCACAAAGGCCAAACAACAACAAATAAGTCAACTGATCCCGACGCGGCCGGAAGTTCCCACGGATAGTATGCGATCACTATGGTGGCAACACTCCCCTCCTCATCAAGTGTCAAGATCAGCTGATTGCCTGGCTCCCGCGCGAAAGCTTCGCTTGTTTTCTAGATTCGCACGCGCTGTTTCTTTAAATTCTCCAATATTACCATGAACTCGCACACACGATATTGGCTACAATAGCACGTATCACTTGGTTACACTGTACTCAGGCTCAAACAGTCTTTTCTACAATCAATGCTATAATGACTCACTGTAATGGCCTTACACTGTTATTCATCCAACAATATATTATGAAATATTAACACTGGAGTTTTCAGTACTTTCTCTCGTTGGCGATAACGCAATAATTCTCTGTACTCACAAATGGTTATTCACTGAATGAACATAGACATATATATGGTATATAGACCAAACATCAATACATATCAATACATGCAAAATAAATAGTTTCTGGGCACACAGCCTAACTTTCAAATACTGGCATAATATTATATATAATTTACCACTATATGTTCATATCAAAATCTATAGAAAGAAATACACAACACAGTAAATTTATCACTGGTTCCTGGTGCCTGTACACACCAATAATCAACATGAATATTACAAGTACTCTTGATAGTACTGTCTAGCACACTGGTGCTTTACCGTAACATGGGTGAGACTTGCTCACGACATATAAAATCCTCAGGCTAGATAATATAGCCGAATAACATAGCTAACTAAAGGGGAATGGGGAGGGAACTAGAAACACCTACTTCACCCTATCCTCCGATGAGAGTCGAGATGTAGCTCCTGGTCCTCGTGTCGGGAACGCCCCCACACTACACGTCGTCGTGTCCTACCAGAGCCTCTCGTCGTCCCACCGTTTAGCGCGTCGTCTCCGTGCCTCCTCACTGCAGGTCCGTCCTCCTTCTTGACTTCTTGAAGGTTGGAGTCGGTCTCCTGGCCGTCGTCTTCTCCCAGCAACGGCTGTCGCCTACGTCTCAGCTACAGTCGTCCGGTTTCCCCAAATAGTCCTCTCTTCCTAAGCTACCCAGTGGCTCTGTCTGCCACTACGCTGTCACGAACTGGTGAATTGCCGAAGACGCCACATAAGTCACTGCACGGCTTCACTGCTGCTGGCACAGTACCTGACTGGAGCACTTGTTGCTCAAATAACCGTCAATTCCCTCTTCTGGTTCAACACATGAACTAGGGAATACTTCTCAGAGTACTGGCGGACTTCAGGTGACGCATAAATCCACGGGAGCGGGAACATCTGTCCTACTGACAGGACCAACCGTCGCACGTCCGACCTCTATGACGTGTCGTGTCTGACTGCTGGCACCAGCCCGGCTCGCGGGCCGGACCCCCTTCCTTCGTGACGTCACTTTTGCTACGGGAAGTTTTCATGTGCTCCCGGTGCCACACTGCTGTCGGTGACCAATCCGGTGCCACTGACGTCACACGGTTTTGGCGGGAGATCAGGGAGGTAAGCGCCATCTTGGCTCCCTAAAGGGCCTAAACCACAGACCAAAATATTACTATTTCACAAATTTCTCAGCTCTCCGAGAACACTTCACTCTCTCCCATATATCAAATTGTAGCCTGCAACGTAGAGAACGCTTGGGAAAAGTAGGCATGACTCTTACTGCAGGCGTGGGAGAATTATAAGGGGGGGAACTCCGTTCTTCCATCTTGGCGCCATCTTGGCGGAGGTAAGCGCCATCTTGGCTCCCTTTAGGGAGCCAAGATGGCGCTTACCTCCCTGATCTCCCGCCAAAACTGTGTGACGTCAATGGCACCGGATTGGTCACCGACAGCAATGTGGCACCGGGAGCCAATGAAAACCTCCCGTGGCAAAAGTGACGTCACGAAGGAAGGGGGTCCGGCCCGCGAGCCGGGCTGGCGCCAGCAGTCAGACACGACACGTCATAGAGGTCGGACGTGCGACGGTTGGTCCTGTCAGGTGGACAGTTGTTCCCCGCTCCCGTGGATTTACGCGTCACCTGAAGTCCGCCAGTACTCTGAGAAGTCTTCCCTAGTTCATGTGTTGAACCAGAAGAGGGAATTGACGGTTATTTGAGCAACAAGTGCTCCAGTCAGGTGCTGTGCAAGAAGCAGTGAAGCCATGCAGTGACGTATGTGGCATCTATGGCAATTCACCAGTTCGTGACAGCGTAGTGGCAGACAGAACCACTGGGTAGCTGAGGAAGTGAGGACTATTTGGGGAAACCGGACGACTGTAGCTGAGACGTAGGCGACAGCCGTTGCTGGGAGAAGACGACGGCCAGGAGACCGACTCCAACCTTCAAGTAGTCAAGAAGGAGGACGGACCTGCAGTGAGGAGGCACGGAGACGACGCGCTAAACGGTGGGACGACGAGAGGCTCTGGTAGGACACGACGACGTGTAGTGTGGGGGCGTTCCCGACACGAGGACCAGGAGCTACATCTCGACTCTCATCGGAGGATAGGGTGAAGTAGGTGTTTCTAGTTCCCTCCCCATTCCCCTTTAGTTAGCTATGTTATTCGGCTATATTATCTAGCCTGAGGATTTTATATGTCGTGAGCAAGTCTCACCCACGTCACGATAAAGCACCAGTGTGCTAGACAGTACTATCAAGAGTACTTGTAATATTCATGTCGATTATTGGTGTGTGCAGGCACCAGGAACCAGTGATAAATTTACTGTGTTGTGTATATCTTTCTATAGATTTTGATATGAACATATAGTGGTAAATTATATATAATATTATGCCAGTATTTGAAAGTTAGGCTGTGTTCCCAGAAACTATTTATTTTCCATGTATTGATATTTATTGATGTTTGGTCTATATACCATATATATGTCTATGTTCATTCAGTGAATAACCATTTTGTGAGTACAGAGAATTATTGCGTTATCGCCCACGAGAGAAAGTACTGAAAACTCCAGTGTTAATATTTCATAATATATTGTTGGACGAATAACAGTGTAAGGCCATTACAGTGAGTCATTATAGCATTGATTGTAGAAAAGACTGTTTGAGCCTGAGTACAGTGTAACCAAGTGATACGTGTTGTAGTAGCCAATATCGTGTGTGCGAGTTCATAGTAATATTGGAGAACTTAAGGAAACAGCGCGCGTGAATCTGAAAACAAGCAAAGAGCTTCCGCGCGGGGGCCAAGCAATCAGCTGTTCTTGACACTTGATGAGGAGGGGAGGTGTTGCCCCCATAGTGATCGCATACTATCCGTGGGAACTTCCGGCCGCGTCGGGATCAGCTGATTTATTTGTTATTGTTTGGCCTTGTGACATCTTTCATACATTTTAAGTAAAATACAAAATTATCTTTGTGTTTATATCATCCCCTCCATTGATCTTGTGGCTACATTATACTGAAAGCATTGAGTGATAACAATAAGTACCTGCCTGTTTCCTAATCTATTGAGTGTGACCTTGCCAAGGCTACCATTGATCCCACTAGTCCACTGATGGTGTTACTGGCCACCTAAAACGCCAGTTGGCGACCTTGTGGTTTACCATAGAGCCCGATTGTTGGGGAGGGCACACGACAGTCAAGTGCACGAGTCGTGTTCTCACTCTTTCTTAATAAGAGGCCGTTAAGATCGACTGGGAGACTCTCCTGGCGTGCAGTGGCGCCGTGAGGATCGAGTGAAGACCCGCAGGGCTACGGTGAGTTACCTTGAGCATAACTACTGCTCACCCCAGAGTAAGGGTAGAGAATAATAGAGAGTTCAAACCCCAACAATGTATATATATATGTATTTTCTTTAAAAAATTTATATTTATAAATATATATGTATATCTAAATATTGATATGAGCCTGTATGGATATGGACCCTTTGGGTCCAGGAGGCCATCTGTGTCCCCTCAGATGGTCTCCCTTATCACAGTTTGTGTCTATGGATGTGTCAGTACTGTGAGTGTGTGAGTGTGAGTGTCACTGAGTGTCCGGGTGAGTGAGGGTGTCCCTGTGAGTGTCCGGATGATTATGTGTCCTGTTATATCTGTGGTTTTAGGAGGCCATCTGTGTCCCCTCAGATGGTCTCCCTTATCACAGTCAATGGATGTGTGTGTGTGTGAGTGTCCCTGTGAATGTTAGGATAAGGGTGTGTGTGTGTCCGGATTTGTGTGAGGTTTGGTTCCAGGAACCATTTGTGTCCCTCCTCCCCCAAATCTCCTCCCTTATTCCCACCGTGGGTTCGAATCCCAGGTGATTAGACCTACCCTAGGTCTATGGATCCAAGGTATCCATCCGTGGGCCCAACGGATTTCACCCCTTCCCCACTTTCCTAGGGCCAGGCCAATTCCAGCTATCCAGGGAACCTGTCGAAACAGAGGCAGCTACAGGAGGGGACACACAAATATTTGTGCCCTGCAGTTACACAACCGTTCCGACAGGCTCGATCGCAATCTATCCAGATGAGAACACGTTCTCCTCCGACTAGACCACTCTGGAGTAGCTGTATGTTTAAAATTTGGTTCCTTTATTTATAGTTAGTATTTTTAGTGTATTAATTGATTTGTTTTATATTTTTAATGACTTAGGAAGAGTGAATTAGGGAGTGGGGGGAGGTGGGGGGGGGGGGGGGGGGGTAGCGTGTGTAGTAGATTATATGAGATCGTGGTTAGTTAGTATTTATCTAGTTGTGTTCACCTAGTTGTTCTCGCGAGGGTTGAGCTCTGCTCTTTCGGCCCGCCTCTCAACTGTCAATCAATCAATTTTTACTAGCTAATAAAAAAAATCCACATACACACACCCAGGAAGCAGTCCGTAACAGGTGTCTAATGCCCAAGTACCTATGTACTGCTAGGTAAGAGGAGCATCAGAATGAATGAAACTCTGCTGATTTTCGTTTGCGCTATCACCGGGGGATCGAACTTTGACCCTAGGATTACGAGTCGAGAGCGCTGTCCACTCACCTATAAAGCCCCGTAGTGTGTGTATTGGTGCAAAAGATTATTTGGGAGAGGTTAATGGAAAGCAATGATGTTTGGTGGCCTTGAAGGCGCTGGAAGAGGGTTGCCAGTTATGAATTTAAATTTTAAATTTCTTAAGATAGGATATATATGCAAAAGACGTTGTGAGAGATAGTAAGAAAAGTGTTTCTGACTGAGGTTAGGTACTGTGTGATTGACTTGTATGTTAGGAAAAAGAATATTTATCAGAAACATAGATGTTCTTTAGAAATGTTTGTTTGCAAATAGTTGCAAATTATTGGGTAAAAACCCAATGGTTACCGTACCTTGAACAAACACACGTGAGCACAATTAGTCGACGGAGGTCAGAGAGTGAGAGTGAACAGCGAAACAGTAACAAAAAATGTGACAATAATGGGAAACTATGTCATTCAAACGTATACATGTTAACCATATAAATTACAGTAACACTAAACGCGCGCATACGTACATATGTCAATCAATTTACATAAATAAACATTTACTAATATGTACCTTTAAAATGGACACATACAGATAATTACCGTACACATGTCAGTTTAATTACAGGTACACATAAACACATATAGCTTCACGTGTCTGTCGGTCATGACAATAGTACATATGGATACGAACACAAAACAGTCCATTATCAAATAGTGTGTGTGTGTGTGTGTATTCTCACCTGGTTCTGTTTGCAGGGGTTGAGCTCTGGCTCTTTGGTCCCGCCTCTGTGTGTGTGTGTGTGTGTTTTATCCTTATATTTACTATATGTATCTGCAGAATCGAGTTATTAGCTCTTGGACCCCGCCTATCAAATAAATGTATTTATCCTCATTTATATCTACTACATCTATTTCTCTCTAACTAAAACACACAAACACACACACACACACACACATATACACGCACACACACACACAATCAGGAGGCCTAACGTCTAAATTGAGAGAGCTCGATGGTTATAATCCAATTGGTCCCCGATTGAATCACGGTTGATGCAATAGCAAATCGAAAGATATTCTTTAACCTGATTCGACTGTTCACCTAGCACAAATGTATCCATCAATGTATCCATCTATCTATCTATCTACTTATATCTTTCAATCCATCAATCTATCTTCCCATTAAACCAACCATTTATCATTATATACATCTATCTATCCATGTATCCGTCCATCAACTCATATTTCTATCCATTCATCTAGTCATCTGTCTTTCCATCCATCAACTCATCTATGCATCCGTCTATCCGTCAATATATATATTTAGCAATCAATGTATCCATCCATCTATCTACCTATATAAATTTTCCATTAATCTATCCATTTATCATAACCATCTATCAACACCCTCCCCACTCCCTCTCCAATTTTACTACCAAACTCCCTCCTCTCGTTCTGGCACCTTCTCCTTCCCTTTTCCTCCCTCTCATAAACCTGCTCATCCTCCATCCTTCTGCCCCTCCCACTCCCGCCCCTATCCCATCCAGCCCTTCCCATCGTCTTCTCTCTCGCCGCAGATCCATCCCTTCGTTCTCATTCCTTCCGCCGCTTCTCACTCTCGCCCTTCCCTCTGTCTTTCCTCCCTCCCGTTGCTAGTCCTTCCCTTCGTTCACTCACCTTCCCTTCTTACCCATCATGTAGTCTTACCTCCCGCCGCCAGCCCTTCCCATCGTCCTCCATCCTACATCACACTCTCTGCCCCCCTTCCTGCACCTCCTTCACTCCCACTTCATCCCTTTTTCACCTGTACCACTCCCCCTGTTCCCCCCTCTTCATTCTTCTTTCACCTGCACCTCTTCCCCTGTTCCCCCTCTTCATCCCTGTTTCACCTGCACCTCTCCCCCTGTTCCCCCTCCTCATGCCTCTTTCACCTGCACCTCTTCACCGGTTCCCCCCTCTTCATCCCTGTTTCACCTGCACCACTCCCCCTGTTCCCCCTCCTCATGCCTGTTTCACATGCACCACTTCCCCTGTTCCCCCTCTTTGGGATGAAGAGCCCTCCTGGCTGCCTGGGTTCGAATCCTTCATTGGTGTGGAGTTTTCAATTGTGTATTAGCTTGGGGACCATTCAATCTTGTTCCCAATCCATATATTATATATTATATATATATATATATATATATATATATATATATATATATATATATATATATATATATATATATATAAGAGAAGAGAAGAAAATATCAAGGTGGTCAGTGAGGATCCAAAAGGTCTTCTCTGAGTACTCTTTATTTTCTTCTCCGAAGCTATGGGTCCCTACACTTGCACCAGAGGTGGTACCCCTTTTAGGTTTAAATATATATATATATATATATATATATATATATATATATATATATATATATATATATATATATAAATATAAATATATATATATATATATATATATATATATATATATATATTTATATATATATATATATATAAATATATATATATATATATATATATATATATATATATATATATATATATATATATATATATATATAAATATATATATATATATATATATATATATATATATATATATATTTATATTTATATATATATATATATATATATATATATATATATATATATATATATATGTCGTACCTAATAGCCAGAACGCACTTCTCAGCCTACTATTCAAGCCCCGATTTGCCTAATAAGCCAAGTTTTCATGAATTAATGTTTTTTCGTCTACCTAACCTACCTAACCTAACCTAACCTAGCTTTTTTTGGCTACCTAACCTAACCTTACCTATAAATATAGGTTAGGTTAGGTTAGGTAGGGTTGGTTAGGTTCGGTCATATATCTACGTTAATTTTAACTCCAATAAAAAAAAATGACCTCATACATAGAGAAAAGGGTTGCTTTATCATTTCATAAGAAAAAAATTATAGTAAATATATTAATTCAGGAAAACTTGGCTTATTAGGCAAATCGGGCCTTGAATAGTAGGCTGAGAAGTGAGTTCTGGCTACTAGGTACGACATATATATATATATATATATTGCATTATAATAATTATGAATAAAATATTTTTATTCTTTTATGTGTCATTGACATCTTTTTAATTTTTTTTATTCAAGTAATTATTTTTTATTATATTTTCATTCATTTAATAATTGTTATGATTCGATTTTTAGTTCGTCATGTATTTACTTATTGTTTATATATACATATATATATACATATATATATATAAATATATATATATATATATATATATATATACATATATATATATATATATATATATATATATGCGAACAAGCCTGAATGGTCCCCAGGACAATATGCAACTGAAAACTCACACCCCAGAAGTGACTCGAACCCATACTCCCAGAAGCAACGCAACTGGTATGTACAAGACGCCTTAATCCACTTGACCATCACGACCGGACATAATGAGGTGATAGCCGAGGCTATTTGAACCACCCCACCGCCGGCACTCGGATAGTAATCTTGGGCATAGCATTTTACCAAATCACCTCATTCTTTGGGGCACACGTGAGGAACACAAATGCGAACAAGCCTGAATGGTCCCCAGGACAATATGCAACTGAAAACTCACACCCCAGAAGTGACTCGAACCCATACTCCCAGAAGCAACGCAACTGGTATGTACAAGACGCCTTAATCCACTTGACCATCACGACCGGACATAATGAGGTGATAGCCGAGGCTATTTGAACCACCCCACCGCCGGCACTCGGATAGTAATCTTGGGCATAGCATTTTACCAAATCACCTCATTCTTTGGGGCACACGTGAGGAACACAAATGCGAACAAGCCTGAATGGTCCCCAGGACAATATGCAACTGAAAACTCACACCCCAGAAGTGACTCGAACCCATACTCCCAGAAGCAACGCAACTGGTATGTACAAGACGCCTTAATCCACTTGACCATCACGACCGGACATAATGAGGTGATAGCCGAGGCATCACCGAGTATGGGTTCGAGTCACTTCTGGGGTGTGAGTTTTCAGTTGCATATTGTCCTGGGGACCATTCAGGCTTGTTCGCATTTGTGTTCCTCACCTGTGCCCCAAAGAATGAGGTGATTTGGTAAAATGCTATGCCCAAGATTACTATCCGAGTGCCGGCGGTGGGGTGGTTCAAATGGCCTCGGCTATCACCTCATTATGTCCGGTCGTGATGGTCAAGTGGATTAAGGCGTCTTGTACATACCAGTTGCGTTGCTTCTGGGAGTATGGGTTCGAGTCACTTCTGGGGTGTGAGTTTTCAGTTGCATATTGTCCTGGGGACCATTCAGGCTTGTTCGCATTTGTGTTCCTCACGTGTGCCCCAAAGAATGAGGTGATTTGGTAAAATGCTATGCCCAAGATTACTATCCGAGTGCCGGCGGTGGGGTGGTTCAAATAGCCTCGGCTATCACCTCATTATGTCCGGTCGTGATGGTCAAGTGGATTAAGGCGTCTTGTACATACCAGTTGCGTTGCTTCTGGGAGTATGGGTTCGAGTCACTTCTGGGGTGTGAGTTTTCAGTTGCATATTGTCCTGGGGACCATTCAGGCTTGTTCGCATTTGTGTTCCTCACGTGTGCCCCAAAGAATGAGGTGATTTGGTAAAATGCTATGCCCAAGATTACTATCCGAGTGCCGGCGGTGGGGTGGTTCAAATAGCCTCGGCTATCACCTCATTATGTCCGGTCGTGATGGTCAAGTGGATTAAGGCGTCTTGTACATACCAGTTGCGTTGCTTCTGGGAGTATGGGTTCGAGTCACTTCTGGGGTGTGAGTTTTCAGTTGCATATTGTCCTGGGGACCATTCAGGCTTGTTCGCATTTGTGTTCCTCACGTGTGCCCCAAAGAATGAGGTGATTTGGTAAAATGCTATGCCCAAGATTACTATCCGAGTGCCGGCGGTGGGGTGGTTCAAATAGCCTCGGCTATCACCTCATTATGTCCGGTCGTGATGGTCAAGTGGATTAAGGCGTCTTGTACATACCAGTTGCGTTGCTTCTGGGAGTATGGGTTCGAGTCACTTCTGGGGTGTGAGTTTTCAGTTGCATATTGTCCTGGGGACCATTCAGGCTTGTTCGCATTTGTGTTCCTCACGTGTGCCCCAAAGAATGAGGTGATTTGGTAAAATGCTATGCCCAAGATTACTATCCGAGTGCCGGCGGTGGGGTGGTTCAAATAGCCTCAGCTATCACCTCATTATGTCCGGTCGTGATGGTCAAGTGGATTAAGGCGTCTTGTACATACCAGTTGCGTTGCTTCTGGGAGTATGGGTTCGAGTCACTTCTGGGGTGTGAGTTTTCAGTTGCATATTGTCCTGGGGACCATTCAGGCTTGTTCGCATTTGTGTTCCTCACGTGTGCCCCAAAGAATGAGGTGATTTGGTAAAATGCTATGCCCAAGATTACTATCCGAGTGCCGGCGGTGGGGTGGTTCAAATAGCCTCGGCTATCACCTCATTATGTCCGGTCGTGATGGTCAAGTGGATTAAGGCGTCTTGTACATACCAGTTGCGTTGCTTCTGGGAGTATGGGTTCGAGTCACTTCTGGGGTGTGAGTTTTCAGTTGCATATTGTCCTGGGGACCATTCAGGCTTGTTCGCATTTGTGTTCCTCACGTGTGCCCCAAAGAATGAGGTGATTTGGTAAAATGCTATGCCCAAGATTACTATCCGAGTGCCGGCGGTGGGGTGGTTCAAATAGCCTCGGCTATCACCTCATTATGTCCGGTCGTGATGGTCAAGTGGATTAAGGCGTCTTGTACATACCAGTTGCGTTGCTTCTGGGAGTATGGGTTCGAGTCACTTCTGGGGTGTGAGTTTTCAGTTGCATATTGTCCTGGGGACCATTCAGGCTTGTTCGCATTTGTGTTCCTCACGTGTGCCCCAAAGAATGAGGTGATTTGGTAAAATGCTATGCCCAAGATTACTATCCGAGTGCCGGCGGTGGGGTGGTTCAAATAGCCTCGGCTATCACCTCATTATGTCCGGTCGTGATGGTCAAGTGGATTAAGGCGTCTTGTACATACCAGTTGCGTTGCTTCTGGGAGTATGGGTTCGAGTCACTTCTGGGGTGTGAGTTTTCAGTTATATATATATATATATGTATATATATATGTATTTTCTTTAAAAAATATATATATATAAATATATATGTTGTTGGGGTTTCACCTCTCTTACCCTTACTCTCTAGTCTGGGGTGAGCAATAGTTATGCTCAAGGTAACTCACCGTAGCCCTGCGGGTCTTCCCTCGATCCTCACGGCGCCACTGCACGCCAGGAGAGTCTCCCAGTCAATCTTAACGGCCTCTAATTAAGAAAGAGTGAGGACACGACTCGTGCACATCGACTGTCGTGTGCCCTCCCCAACAATAGGGCTCTACGGTTATTCACAAGATCGCCAACTGGTGTTTAAGGTGGCCAGTAACACCATCAGTGGACTGGTGTATTCAGTGGTAGCCTTGGCAAGGTCACACTCAAAGATCTGGAATCAGGCAGGTACTTATTGTTATCACTATGCTTACAGTTATAGTATAGCCACAAGATCAATGGAGGGGATGATAAAAACACAAAGAGAGTTTTGTATTTTACTTAAAATGTATGAAAGATGTCACAAGGCCACACAATAACCGATAAATCAACTGATCCTGACTCGGCCGGTAATTCCGACGGATATTATGCGACCGCTAGAGGGCAACACTCTCCCCTCCTCATCAAGTGTCAAGAACAGCTGATCGCAATGGTCTCTCCGCGCGAAATTTGCTTGTTTTCTAGATTCACGCGCGCGGTTTCTTTAAATTCTCCAATATTACTAGAAACTCGCACACTCGATATTGGCACAAATAAACCGAATTACTTAGTTACACTGTACTCAGGCTCAAACAGTCTTTTCTACAATCAATTCTACAATGATTCACTGTAATGGTCTTACACTGTTATTTATCCAACAATATATTATGAAATATTAACACTGGAGTTTTCAATACTTTCTCTCGTGGGCGATAACGCAATAATTCACTATACTCGCAAATGATTATTCACTGAATGAACATAGACATATATATGGTATATAAATCAATCATCAATACATGGAAAATAAATAGTTTCTGGGCACATAGCCTAACCTCCGAATACTGGCATAATATTATATATAATTTACCACTATATGTTCATATAAAAAAATCTATAGAAAGATATACACACCACAGTAAATTTATCACTGGTTCCTGGTGCCTGTACACACCAATAATCAACATGAATATTACAAGTACTCTTGATAGTACTAGCACACTGGTGCTTTATCGTGACATGGGGGAGACTTGCTCACGACATATAAAATCCTCAGGCTAGAAAATATAGCCAAATAATATAGCTAACTAAAGGGGAATGGGGAGGGAACTAGAAACACCTACTTCACCCTATCCTCCGATGAGAGTCGAGATGTAGCTCCTGGTCCTCGTGTCGGGAACGCCCCTACACTACACGTCGTCGTGTCCTACCAGAGCCTCTCGTCGTCACACCGTTTAGCGCGTCGTCTCCGTGCCTCCTCACTGCAGGTCCGTCCTCCTTCTTGACTTCTTGAAGGTTGGAGTCGGTCTCCTGGCCGTCGTCTTCTCCCAGCAACGGCTGTCGCCTACGTCTCAGCTACAGTCGTTCGGTTTCCCCAAATAGTCCTCTCTTCCTCAGCTACCCAGTGGCTCTGTCAGCCACTACGCTGTCACGAACTGGTGAATTGCCACAGACGTCAACATACGTCACTGCACGGCTTCACTGCTACTGGCACAGTACCTGACTGGAGCACTTGTTGCTCAAATAACCGTCAATTCCCTCTTCTGGTTCAACACATGAACTAGGGAAGACTTCTCAGAGTACTGGCGGACTTCAGGTGACGCGTAAATCCACGGTAGTGGGAAACAGCTGTCCGACAGACAGGACCACTCGTCGCACGTCTGACCTCTATGACGTGTCGTGTCTGACTGCTGGCGCCAGCCCGGCGCGCTGGCCGGACCCCCTTCCTTCGTGACGTCACTTTTACTATGGGAGGTTTTCATTGGCTCCCGGTGCCACACTGCTGTCGGTGACCAATCCGGTGCCACTGACGTCACACGGTTTTGGCGGGAGATCAGGGAGGTAAGCGCCATCTTGGCTCCCTAAAGGGCCTATACCACAGGCCAAAATATCACTATTTCACAAATTTCTCGGCTCTCCGAGAACACTTCACTCTCTCCCATATATCAAATTGTAGCCTGCAACGTAGAGAACGCTTGGGAAAAGCAGACGTGACTCTTACTGCAGGCGTGGGAGAATTATAAGGGGGGAACTCCGTCACATAGCCCTCCCCTTAAAATAAGAGTCATGTCTGGTTAGTGAATGCGGGATAGGGCATCCGCTACTACGTTGTCCTTCCCCTTGATGTGCTTGACCTTGATCCTTGTCAGACTCTCAGTGCGGGTGAGACTGGTGCCGTCCGCCCTGGACCACTTACTTTCCTCCTCCGGGAGTTCTCGGTCCCTCAGTACACTCAGACCCGTCTTCTGCTGGGTTTCTCGGGACATCGTTCCGTCCTGCTTGTTGGCTCTTCCTTCCACAGTGAAGAAAGGTTTCAGGCGGTCTGCGGGACACACCTGTTTCTTTCGGGGTCCATCCGGCTTCCCAATCTCGTATGACACTGGACCCAACCGTCGCAGCACTCGGTACGGTCTCTTGAACCGCGTCTTGGTCGCTCTACCTTTACCTGGCAGCACAACCATTACTTGTGATCCGGCCTGAAAATCCCTCTGCGCAGCTCTCCTGTCGTACCACTCCGACATCTTACGTTGCGCCTTCTTCAGGAGTTTCCTAGCCAGTTTCTTCGCTCTAGTGAGACGTTCTTTGAACTTCTGGATATATTTATTCACCGTTCCCACGGTCGCTCCTAGCGTCCATCGTTCCCTCATCATGAATAGCATGGCATATATAATATAGATAAATGGAAAGTAAGCCTTCTCAGGACCCACACGTCCTCCTTCGGCCTTACTAACCAATTCGGGGAACTCCTCCTGCCGTGACTCTCCGAGACGAGTGCGGTTTACCCCTGGAGAACCGGTGAGTGTCACCTGCAACTCACCATTCGGGCTACTTCCGCCCTCCACTCGTTCTCTGGGTCCTACGCAGAGGTGATCTGTTCCCAGGCTGTCAGTCGACTCCTCAGCCCCATCAGATCCACAACCTCCTGGTTCTTCGCGTTGCCTCGGTGTCACAGTACAAACTGGGATCGCCACCGGTGCGATTCCCTTCTCGTCCCCACAGACGTTCAACTCTCCGCCTGTCTTCTTGTACTGTTCTATGCACTCTTCGCCTTTCACGAGATGCGGGAGGACATATCCTCCACACGCGTCATTCCCCAAGATGACCTGTGCCTCCATCTTGGGCATTGATGTACAGACTCCCACCACTAGGGTCTGGCAGCCATAATCGGAATCCAAAGTTACCTGGTGTAGGGGCATCCTCACTGGGCCTCCCACAGTGGCCACCCGTGCCACCCCTACACTGGTACTTTCGTAACCCTCGGGGAACAGGGTTTCACTTACCAGGGTAAAGTCAGCCCCGGTATCTCTTAGCATCTTCACTGGGATGGGGTCTGCGACCCCCAACCTTACGGTTCCTTGACACATGAATGGGTGAACTTTCTTCTCCCCATTTAGCACGGGTTCATCCCGCACTCCCTCGGCCCTCTGGTCCTCGAACATCACTAAAGCAACGTGTCCCCGCTGCTTAGGGCGTCTGCATTCCCGCGCGACGTGTCCGATTATTCCGCAGTTGTAGCAGCGGCCCCTCGGCGGAGACCATCCACCACCGCTCGTCTTAGCACTGCCTCCAGAGACCGTCACACCCTGTGTCTTTCCCGCCTCACTTGTCGTTTCTTTCCCTGCAGTCACAGTTCCCGAGCTCTCAGCTTGGCTCTCCTCTATCGGCGCTACAGCACCTTTTGATCCTCGGGTGTTCCAACTTGAGAAATGGGACTTGAGAGAACTCGCTCCTGTCCTCCACCCATCCGTCCTTCTATAACTCCTATCGTTTCCGACGTATGCGGGTGGTCGGTGCTGTCCCTCTCGGCGTGGGCGTAGGGCTTCTTCTAGCATGTCGGCCCGGTCGGCTGCGGCCCTCAGGTCCTTTATGTCCGCCTCCTTTACCCTCATCCTGATCTCAGGAGGGAGCACGGACATAAACTTTTCCATGGCCACTAGTTCCTTGATCTCTTCGGCCGACCTCGCTTCCTCGGAGTCCAGCCACTTAAGGAGCTTTCTTTCTATGTGCCTCGCCGTCTCCGCATACGATTTTCCTGGCGACCGGGTACATTCTCTAAACCTCTTTCTGTAATACTCTGGCGTGAGCTTAAAGGAACGGAGCACAGCTCGTTTTACCGCATCGTAGTTAGTGCATTCTTGGAAGTCGAGCATAGTGAAGGCTTCACGAGCTTCACCTGTGAGCCTCACTTGGACCAACTCCGCCCACTCCGCCCTCGGCCACCTCTTCATAGCAGCAACTCTCTCAAAGTGATCAAAGAAACTTTCGGCTTCACTAGCCACAAAGACCGGCAGGTCTCGTTCCCTCACTCGTCGGTCTTCCTGTGGCGGGGCAGGGGCACCTAGTCCCAGTTCAGCTCGCTTCAGCTCCACCTCCTTGTTGGCTTCTATTTCCTGTTGTCTCAGCCCTCGCTCGTGTTCTTCCCTGCGTAGTTGTGCTTCTCGCTCGTGTTCTTCCCTGCGTAACTGTGCTTCTCGCTCTTGTTCTTCCCGGCGTAGCTGTGCTTCTCGCTCTTGTTCTTCCCGGCGCCGCTGTGCTTCTCGTTCCTCACGCTGCATCTGTGCTTCTCGCTCCTCACGCTTCATCTGTGCTTCTCGCTCTTGTTCTTCTTTGCGCTGCTGTGCTTCTTCTCTCCTCAGCTGCGCTTCTGCTTCTCGCTCTTCTTTACGCTGCTGCGCTTCTCGCTCTTCTTTACGCTGCTGTGCTTCTAGCTGCAGCTTCATTATTTCCAGCTTAATGCTGTGCCTGCTGCCGCTGGATCCCCTGCTGCTTCCACCAATACTCAGGTGTTCACCCTCACTGGCAAGTGTTTGGGGCCGTTCCTCCCCCAAAGCTTCGTCTCGAGCCTTGAGCTGAGCCATTATCTCTAGTCTTCTTTCACCAACCCTGGCAGATTTCAGCTTTATTCCAAAATGATCCGCTATAGCCTGTAATTGTGCCTTGGTGCACTCTTCCAGCACCTGTTCATCTCTAGAGTCAATAAACCTTGCTACTTTATCATCCTCCATCTTGTGCTACGAGTGTTAACCTGCACCTGATCTCTAACACCACTGCCAAGTACCACTGCAACCTTTACTTCGATCGATATCCTGGCAAGGTCGCCAATGTTGGGGTTTCACCTCTCTTACCCTTACTCTCTAGTCTGGGGTGAGCAATAGTTATGCTCAAGGTAACTCACCGTAGCCCTGCGGGTCTTCCCTCGATCCTCACGGCGCCACTGCACGCCAGGAGAGTCTCCCAGTCAATCTTAACGGCCTCTAATTAAGAAAGAGTGAGAACACGACTCGTGCACATCGACTGTCGTGTGCCCTCCCCAACAATAGGGCTCTACGGTTATTCACAAGATCGCCAACTGGTGTTTAAGGTGGCCAGTAACACCATCAGTGGACTGGTGTATTCAGTGGTAGCCTTGGCAAGGTCACACTCAAAGATCTGGAATCAGGCAGGTACTTATTGTTATCACTATGCTTACAGGTATAGTATAGCCACAAGATCAATGGAGGGGATGATAAAAACACAAAGAGAGTTTTGTATTTTACTTAAAATGTATGAAAGATGTCACAAGGCCACACAATAACCGATAAATCAACTGATCCTGACTCGGCCGGTAATTCCCACGGATATTATGCGACCGCTAGAGGGCAACACTCTCCCCTCCTCATCAAGTGTCAAGAACAGCTGATCGCAATGGTCTCTCCGCGCGAAATTTGCTTGTTTTCTAGATTCACGCGCGCGGTTTCTTTAAATTCTCCAATATTACTAGAAACTCGCACACTCGATATTGGCACAAATAAACCGAATTACTTAGTTACACTGTACTCAGGCTCAAACAGTCTTTTCTACAATCAATTCTACAATGATTCACTGTAATGGTCTTACACTGTTATTTATCCAACAATATATTATGAAATATTAACACTGGAGTTTTCAATACTTTCTCTCGTGGGCGATAACGCAATAATTCACTATACTCGCAAATGATTATTCACTGAATGAACATAGACATATATATGGTATATAAATCAATCATCAATACATGGAAAATAAATAGTTTCTGGGCACATAGCCTAACCTCCGAATACTGGCATAATATTATATATAATTTACCACTATATGTTCATATAAAAAAATCTATAGAAAGATATACACACCACAGTAAATTTATCACTGGTTCCTGGTGCCTGTACACACCAATAATCAACATGAATATTACAAGTACTCTTGATAGTACTGTCTAGCACACTGGTGCTTTATCGTGACATGGGGGAGACTTGCTCACGACATATAAAATCCTCAGGCTAGAAAATATAGCCAAATAATATAGCTAACTAAAGGGGAATGGGGAGGGAACTAGAAACACCTACTTCACCCTATCCTCCGATGAAAGTCGAGATGTAGCTCCTGGTCCTCGTGTCGGGAACGCCCCTACACTACACGTCGTCGTGTCCTACCAGAGCCTCTCGTCGTCACACCGTTTAGCGCGTCGTCTCCGTGCCTCCTCACTGCAGGTCCGTCCTCCTTCTTGACTTCTTGAAGGTTGGCGTCGGTCTCCTGGCCGTCGTCTTCTCCCAGCAACGGCTGTCGCCTACGTCTCAGCTACAGTCGTTCGGTTTCCCCAAATAGTCCTCTCTTCCTCAGCTACCCAGTGGCTCTGTCAGCCACTACGCTGTCACGAACTGGTGAATTGCCACAGACGTCAACATACGTCACTGCACGGCTTCACTGCTACTGGCACAGTACCTGACTGGAGCACTTGTTGCTCAAATAACCGTCAATTCCCTCTTCTGGTTCAACACATGAACTAGGGAAGACTTCTCAGAGTACTGGCGGACTTCAGGTGACGCGTAAATCCACGGTAGTGGGAAACAGCTGTCCGACAGACAGGACCACTCGTCGCACGTCTGACCTCTATGACGTGTCGTGTCTGACTGCTGGCGCCAGCCCGGCGCGCTGGCCGGACCCCCTTCCTTCGTGACGTCACTTTTACTATGGGAGGTTTTCATTGGCTCCCGGTGCCACACTGCTGTCGGTGACCAATCCGGTGCCACTGACGTCACACGGTTTTGGCGGGAGATCAGGGAGGTAAGCGCCATCTTGGCTCCCTAAAGGGCCTATACCACAGGCCAAAATATCACTATTTCACAAATTTCTCGGCTCTCCGAGAACACTTCACTCTCTCCCATATATCAAATTGTAGCCTGCAACGTAGAGAACGCTTGGGAAAAGCAGACGTGACTCTTACTGCAGGCGTGGGAGAATTATAAGGGGGGAACTCCGTCACATAGCCCTCCCCTTAAAATAAGAGTCATGTCTGGTTAGTGAATGCGGGATAGGGCATCCGCTACTACGTTGTCCTTCCCCTTGATGTGCTTGACCTTGATCCTTGTCAGACTCTCAGTGTGGGTGAGACTGGTGCCGTCCGCCCTGGACCACTTACTTTCCTCCTCCGGGAGTTCTCGGTCCCTCAGTACACTCAGACCCGTCTTCTGCTGGGTTTCTCGGGACATCGTTCCGTCCTGCTTGTTGGCTCTTCCTTCCACAGTGAAGAAAGGTTTCAGGCGGTCTGCGGGACACACCTGTTTCTTTCGGGGTCCATCCGGCTTCCCAATCTCGTATGACACTGGACCCAACCGTCGCAGCACTCGGTACGGTCTCTTGAACCGCGTCTTGGTCGCTCTACCTTTACCTGGCAGCACAACCATTACTTGTGATCCGGCCTGAAAATCCCTCTGCGCAGCTCTCCTGTCGTACCACTCCGACATCTTACGTTGCGCCTTCTTCAGGAGTTTCCTAGCCAGTTTCTTCGCTCTAGTGAGACGTTCTTTGAACTTCTGGATATATTTATTCACCGTTCCCACGGTCGCTCCTAGCGTCCATCGTTCCCTCATCATGAATAGCATGGCATATATAATATAGATAAATGGAAAGTAAGCCTTCTCAGGACCCACACGTCCTCCTTCGGCCTTACTAACCAATTCGGGGAACTCCTCCTGCCGTGACTCTCCGAGACGAGTGCGGTTTACCCCTGGAGAACCGGTGAGTGTCACCTGCAACTCACCATTCGGGCTACTTCCGCCCTCCACTCGTTCTCTGGGTCCTACGCAGAGGTGATCTGTTCCCAGGCTGTCAGTCGACTCCTCAGCCCCATCAGATCCACAACCTCCTGGTTCTTCGCGTTGCCTCGGTGTCACAGTACAAACTGGGATCGCCACCGGTGCGATTCCCTTCTCGTCCCCACAGACGTTCAACTCTCCGCCTGTCTTCTTGTACTGTTCTATGCACTCTTCGCCTTTCACGAGATGCGGGAGGACATATCCTCCACACGCGTCATTCCCCAAGATGACCTGTGCCTCCATCTTGGGCATTGATGTACAGACTCCCACCACTAGGGTCTGGCAGCCATAATCGGAATCCAAAGTTACCTGGTGTAGGGGCATCCTCACTGGGCCTCCCACAGTGGCCACCCGTGCCACCCCTACACTGGTACTTTCGTAACCCTCGGGGAACAGGGTTTCACTTACCTGGGTAAAGTCAGCCCCGGTATCTCTTAGCATCTTCACTGGGATGGGGTCTGCGACCCCCAACCTTACGGTTCCTTGACACATGAATGGGTGAACTTTCTTCTCCCCATTTAGCACGGGTTCATCCCGCACTCCCTCGGCCCTCTGGTCCTCGAACATCACTAAAGCAACGTGTCCCCGCTGCTTAGGGCGTCTGCATTCCCGCGCGACGTGTCCGATTATTCCGCAGTTGTAGCAGCGGCCCCTCGGCGGAGACCATCCACCACCGCTCGTCTTAGCACTGCCTCCAGAGACCGTCACACCCTGTGTCTTTCCCGCCTCACTTGTCGTTTCTTTCCCTGCAGTCACAGTTCCCGAGCTCTCAGCTTGGCTCTCCTCTATCGGCGCTACAGCACCTTTTGATCCTCGGGTGTTCCAACTTGAGAAATGGGACTTGAGAGAACTCGCTCCTGTCCTCCACCCATCCGTCCTTCTATAACTCCTATCGTTTCCGACGTATGCGGGTGGTCGGTGCTGTCCCTCTCGGCGTGGGCGTAGGGCTTCTTCTAGCATGTCGGCCCGGTCGGCTGCGGCCCTCAGGTCCTTTATGTCCGCCTCCTTTACCCTCATCCTGATCTCAGGAGGGAGCACGGACATAAACTTTTCCATGGCCACTAGTTCCTTGATCTCTTCGGCCGACCTCGCTTCCTCGGAGTCCAGCCACTTAAGGAGCTTTCTTTCTATGTGCCTCGCCGTCTCCGCATACGATTTTCCTGGCGACCGGGTACATTCTCTAAACCTCTTTCTGTAATACTCTGGCGTGAGCTTAAAGGAACGGAGCACAGCTCGTTTTACCGCATCGTAGTTAGTGCATTCTTGGAAGTCGAGCATAGTGAAGGCTTCACGAGCTTCACCTGTGAGCCTCACTTGGACCAACTCCGCCCACTCCGCCCTCGGCCACCTCTTCATAGCAGCAACTCTCTCAAAGTGATCAAAGAAACTTTCGGCTTCACTAGCCACAAAGACCGGCAGGTCTCGTTCCCTCACTCGTCGGTCTTCCTGTGGCGGGGCAGGGGCACCTAGTCCCAGTTCAGCTCGCTTCAGCTCCACCTCCTTGTTGGCTTCTATTTCCTGTTGTCTCAGCCCTCGCTCGTGTTCTTCCCTGCGTAGTTGTGCTTCTCGCTCGTGTTCTTCCCTGCGTAACTGTGCTTCTCGCTCTTGTTCTTCCCGGCGTAGCTGTGCTTCTCGCTCTTGTTCTTCCCGGCGCCGCTGTGCTTCTCGTTCCTCACGCTGCATCTGTGCTTCTCGCTCCTCACGCTTCATCTGTGCTTCTCGCTCTTGTTCTTCTTTGCGCTGCTGTGCTTCTTCTCTCCTCAGCTGCGCTTCTGCTTCTCGCTCTTCTTTACGCTGCTGCGCTTCTCGCTCTTCTTTACGCTGCTGTGCTTCTAGCTGCAGCTTCATTATTTCCAGCTTAATGCTGTGCCTGCTGCCGCTGGATCCCCTGCTGCTTCCACCAATACTCAGGTGTTCACCCTCACTGGCAAGTGTTTGGGGCCGTTCCTCCCCCAAAGCTTCGTCTCGAGCCTTGAGCTGAGCCATTATCTCTAGTCTTCTTTCACCAACCCTGGCAGATTTCAGCTTTATTCCAAAATGATCCGCTATAGCCTGTAATTGTGCCTTGGTGCACTCTTCCAGCACCTGTTCATCTCTAGAGTCAATAAACCTTGCTACTTTATCATCCTCCATCTTGTGCTACGAGTGTTAACCTGCACCTGATCTCTAACACCACTGCCAAGTACCACTGCAACCTTTACTTCGATCGATATCCTGGCAAGGTCGCCAATGTTGGGGTTTCACCTCTCTTACCCTTACTCTCTAGTCTGGGGTGAGCAATAGTTATGCTCAAGGTAACTCACCGTAGCCCTGCGGGTCTTCCCTCGATCCTCACGGCGCCACTGCACGCCAGGAGAGTCTCCCAGTCAATCTTAACGGCCTCTAATTAAGAAAGAGTGAGAACACGACTCGTGCACATCGACTGTCGTGTGCCCTCCCCAACAATAGGGCTCTACGGTTATTCACAAGATCGCCAACTGGTGTTTAAGGTGGCCAGTAACACCATCAGTGGACTGGTGTATTCAGTGGTAGCCTTGGCAAGGTCACACTCAAAGATCTGGAATCAGGCAGGTACTTATTGTTATCACTATGCTTACAGGTATAGTATAGCCACAAGATCAATGGAGGGGATGATAAAAACACAAAGAGAGTTTTGTATTTTACTTAAAATGTATGAAAGATGTCACAAGGCCACACAATAACCGATAAATCAACTGATCCTGACTCGGCCGGTAATTCCCACGGATATTATGCGACCGCTAGAGGGCAACACTCTCCCCTCCTCATCAAGTGTCAAGAACAGCTGATCGCAATGGTCTCTCCGCGCGAAATTTGCTTGTTTTCTAGATTCACGCGCGCGGTTTCTTTAAATTCTCCAATATTACTAGAAACTCGCACACTCGATATTGGCACAAATAAACCGAATTACTTAGTTACACTGTACTCAGGCTCAAACAGTCTTTTCTACAATCAATTCTACAATGATTCACTGTAATGGTCTTACACTGTTATTTATCCAACAATATATTATGAAATATTAACACTGGAGTTTTCAATACTTTCTCTCGTGGGCGATAACGCAATAATTCACTATACTCGCAAATGATTATTCACTGAATGAACATAGACATATATATGGTATATAAATCAATCATCAATACATGGAAAATAAATAGTTTCTGGGCACATAGCCTAACCTCCGAATACTGGCATAATATTATATATAATTTACCACTATATGTTCATATAAAAAAATCTATAGAAAGATATACACACCACAGTAAATTTATCACTGGTTCCTGGTGCCTGTACACACCAATAATCAACATGAATATTACAAGTACTCTTGATAGTACTGTCTAGCACACTGGTGCTTTATCGTGACATGGGGGAGACTTGCTCACGACATATAAAATCCTCAGGCTAGAAAATATAGCCAAATAATATAGCTAACTAAAGGGGAATGGGGAGGGAACTAGAAACACCTACTTCACCCTATCCTCCGATGAAAGTCGAGATGTAGCTCCTGGTCCTCGTGTCGGGAACGCCCCTACACTACACGTCGTCGTGTCCTACCAGAGCCTCTCGTCGTCACACCGTTTAGCGCGTCGTCTCCGTGCCTCCTCACTGCAGGTCCGTCCTCCTTCTTGACTTCTTGAAGGTTGGCGTCGGTCTCCTGGCCGTCGTCTTCTCCCAGCAACGGCTGTCGCCTACGTCTCAGCTACAGTCGTTCGGTTTCCCCAAATAGTCCTCTCTTCCTCAGCTACCCAGTGGCTCTGTCAGCCACTACGCTGTCACGAACTGGTGAATTGCCACAGACGTCAACATACGTCACTGCACGGCTTCACTGCTACTGGCACAGTACCTGACTGGAGCACTTGTTGCTCAAATAACCGTCAATTCCCTCTTCTGGTTCAACACATGAACTAGGGAAGACTTCTCAGAGTACTGGCGGACTTCAGGTGACGCGTAAATCCACGGTAGTGGGAAACAGCTGTCCGACAGACAGGACCACTCGTCGCACGTCTGACCTCTATGACGTGTCGTGTCTGACTGCTGGCGCCAGCCCGGCGCGCTGGCCGGACCCCCTTCCTTCGTGACGTCACTTTTACTATGGGAGGTTTTCATTGGCTCCCGGTGCCACACTGCTGTCGGTGACCAATCCGGTGCCACTGACGTCACACGGTTTTGGCGGGAGATCAGGGAGGTAAGCGCCATCTTGGCTCCCTAAAGGGCCTTACCGTACCTTGAACCACAGGCCAAAATATCACTATTTCACAAATTTCTCGGCTCTCCGAGAACACTTCACTCTCTCCCATATATCAAATTGTAGCCTGCAACGTAGAGAACGCTTGGGAAAAGCAGACATGACTCTTACTGCAGGCGTGGGAGAATTATAAGGGGGGGAACTCCGTCACAATGTATATCTAAATATTGATATGAGCCTGTATGGATATGGACCCTTTGGGTCCAGGAGGCCATCTGTGTCCCCTCAGATGGTCTCCCTTATCACAGTTTGTGTCTATGGATGTGTCAGTGTGTGAGTGTGAGTGTCACTGAGTGTCCAGATGAGTGTGGGTGTCCCTGTGAGTGTCCGGATGATTATGTGTCCTGTTATATCTGTGGTTTTAGGAGGCCATCTGTGTCCCCTCAGATGGTCTCCATTATCACAGTCAATGGATGTGTGTGTGTACTCACCTAATTGTACTCACCTAATTGTGCTTGCGGGGGTTGAGCTCTGGCTCTTTGGTCCCGCCTCTCAACCGTCAATCAACTGGTGTACAGATTCCTGAGCCTATTGGGCTCTATCATATCTACATTTGAAACTGTGAATGGAGTCAGCCTCCACCACATCACTTCCTAATGCATTCCATTTGCTAACTACTCTGACACTGAAAAAGTTCTTTCTAACGTCTCTGTGGCTCATTTGGCTACTCAGCTTCCACCTGTGTCCCCTTGTTCGCGTCCCACCAGTGTTGAAAAGTTCGTCCTTGTTTACCCGGTCGATTCCCCTGAGGATTTTGTAGGTTGTGATCATGTCCCCCCTTACTCTTCTGTCTTCCAGTGTCGTGAGGTGCATTTCCCGCAGCCTTTCCTCATAACTCATGCCTCTTAGTTCTGGGACTAGTCTAGTAGCATACCTTTGGACTTTTTCCAGCTTCGTCTTGTGCTTGACAAGGTACGGGCTCCATGCTGGGGCCGCATACTCCAGGATTGGTCTTACATATGTGGTGTACAAGATTCTGAATGATTCCTTACACAGGTTCCTGAACGCCGTTCTGATGTTAGCCAGCCTCGCATATGCCGCAGACGTTATTCTCTTTATGTGGGCTTCAGGAGACAGGTTTGGTGTGATATCAACTCCTAGATCTTTCTCTCTGTCTGTTTCATTAAGTACTTCATCTCCTATTCTGTATCCTGTGCCTGGCCTCCTGTTTCCACTGCCTAGTTTCATTACTTTGCATTTACTCGGGTTGAACTTCAACAGCCATTTGTTGGACCATTCACTCAGTCTATCCAGGTCATCTTGTAGCCTCCTACTATCATCCTCTGTTTCAATCCTCCTCATAATTTTTGCATCGTCGGCAAACATTGAGAGGAACGAATCTATACCCTCTGGGAGATCATTTACATATACCAGAAACAGTATAGGTCCGAGGACTGACCCCTGCGGGACTCCACTTGTGACGTCTCGCCAATCTGAGACTTCACCCCTCACACAGACTCGTTGTCTCCTGTTGCTTAGGTATTCCTCTATCCACCGGAGTACCTTCCCTCTCACTCCAGCCTGCATCTCCAACTTTCGCACTAGCCTCTTGTGTGGCACTGTATCAAAGGCTTTCTGACAATCCAAAAATATGCAGTCTGCCCACCCTTCTCTTTCTTGCCTTATTTTTGTTGCCTGGTCGTAGAATTCAAGTAACCCTGTGAGGCAGGACCTGCCATCCCTGAACCCATGTTGATGCTGTGTTACAAAGTTCCTTCGCTCCAGATGCTCCACTAGTTTTTTTCGCACAATCTTCTCCATCAGCTTGCATGGTATGCAGGTTAGGGACACTGGCCTGTAGTTCAGTGCCTCCTGTCTATCCCCTTTCTTGTATATCGGGACTACGTTAGCTGCTTTCCAAGTATCTGGCAGTTCCCCTGTTGCCAGTGATTTGTTATACACTATGGAGAGTGGTAGGCTCAGTTCTCTTGCTCCTTCCTTTAGAACCCAAGGGGAGATTCCATCTGGGCCTATAGCCTTCGTCACGTCCAACTCTAGTAAACACTTCCTTACTTCCCCACTGGTAATCTCAAACTCTTCCAGTGGTTCCTGGTTAGCTATTCCCTCACTTACCTCTGGAATTTCTCCTTGTTCTAAGGTGAAGACCTCCTGGAATTTCTTATTCAATTCCTCACACACTTCCTTGTCATTTGTAGTGAATCCTTCCGCCCCTATCCTTAATCTCATAACCTGTTCCTTTACCGTTGTTTTTCTCCTAATGTGGCTATGCAACAATTTAGGCTGAGTCTTTGCCTTGCTTGCGATGTCATTTTCGTATTGTCTTTCTGCCTCTCTTCTCATCCTGACATATTCATTCCTGGCATTCTGGTATCTTTCTCTGCTCTCCAGTGTCCTGTTATTCCTATAGTTTCTCCATGCCCTTTTACTTTGCTGCTTAGCTAGCCTACATCTTTGATTAAACCATGGGTTTCTCATCTTCATTTCTCTGTTTTCCTTTTGGACTGGGACAAACTTGTTTGCTGCGTCCTTGCACTTCTGCGTGATGTAATCCATCATATCTTGGGCCGTCTTTCCCCTGAGCTCTGTTTCCCATGCTATATCTGTTAGGAATTTTCTTATCCCCTCATAGTTTCCCTTTCGGTATGCTAACCTTTTGGTTTCGGTATCCCTCCTCGAGTTCAATAACCCTTCTTCAATCAAGTACTCAAACACCAGTACACTGTGGTGTACTGGTGTTTGGTCCTCAAAACCAAAATCGGTCCTCAAAACCGATTTCTCTTATGTCGGAGTCGTTCAGAGTGAAGACTAGGTCGAGTCTCGCTGGTTCGTCATTGCCTCTCATCCTTGTGGGTTCTCCGACATGCTGCGTTAAAAAGTTGCTTGTCACCACCTCCAATAGTTTGGCTCTCCACGTATCCTCGCCTCCATGCGGTTCCTTGTTCTCCCAGTCAATCTTTCCGTGATTGAAGTCGCCCATGATGAGCAGGTGGGATCTATTTCTACAGGCAGCAGAGGCTGCCCTCTCAATTATGTGTGTGAGTGTCCCTGTGAATGTTAGGATAAGGGTGTGTGTGTGTGTGTGTGTGTGTGTCCGGATTTGTGTGAGGTTTGGTTCCAGGAACCATTTGTGTCCCTCCTCCCCCAAATCTCTTCCCTTATTCCCACCGTGGGTTCGAATCCCAGGTGATTAGACCTACCCTAGGTCTATGGATCCAAGGTATCCATCCGTGGGCCCAACGGATTTCACCCCTTCCCCACTTTCCTAGGGCCAGGCCAATTCCAGCTATCCAGGGAACCTGTCGAAACAGAGGCAGCTACAGGAGGGGACACACAAATATTTGTGCCCTGCAGTTACACAACCGTTCCGACAGGCTCGATCGCAATCTATCCAGATGAGAACACGTTCTCCTCCGACTAGGCCACGCTGGAGTAGCTGTATGTTTAAAATTTGGTTCCTTTATTTATAGTTAGTATTTTTAGTGTATTAATTGATTTGTTTTATATTTTTAATGACTTAGGTAGAGTGAATTAGGGAGTGGGGGGAGGTGGGGGGGGGGGGTGGTAGCGTGTGTAGTAGATTATATGAGATCGTGGTTAGTTAGTATTTATCTAGTTGTGTTCACCTAGTTGTTCTCGCGAGGGTTGAGCTCTGCTCTTTCGGCTCGCCTCTCAACTGTCAATCAATCAATTTTTACTAGCTAATAAAAAAAATCCACATACACACACCCAGGAAGCAGTCCGTAACAGGTGTCTAATGCCCAAGTACCTATGTACTGCTAGGTAAGAGGAGCATCAGAATGAATGAAACTCTGCTGATTTTCGTTTGCGCTATCACCGGGGGATCGAACTTTGACCCTAGGATTACGAGTCGAGAGCGCTGTCCACTCACCTATAAAGCCCCGTAGTGTGTGTATTGGTGCAAAAGATTATTTGGGAGAGGTTAATGGAAAGCAATGATGTTTGGTGGCCTTGAAGGCGCTGGAAGAGGGTTGCCAGTTATGAATTTAAATTTTAAATTTCTTAAGATAGGATATATATGCAAAAGACGTTGTGAGAGATAGTAAGAAAAGTGTTTCTGACTGAGGTTAGGTACTGTGTGATTGACTTGTATGTTAGGAAAAAGAATATTTATCAGAAACATAGATGTTCTTTAGAAATGTTTGTTTGCAAATAGTTGCAAATTATTGGGTAAAAACCCAATGGTTACCGTACCTTGAACAAACACACGTGAGCACAATTAGTCGACGGAGGTCAGAGAGTGAGAGTGAACAGCGAAACAGTAACAAAAAATGTGACAATAATGGGAAACTATGTCATTCAAACGTATACATGTTAACCATATAAATTACAGTAACACTAAACGCGCGCATACGTACATATGTCAATCAATTTACATAAATAAACATTTACTAATATGTACCTTTAAAATGGACACATACAGATAATTACCGTACACATGTCAGTTTAATTACAGGTACACATAAACACATATAGCTTCACGTGTCTGTCGGTCATGACAATAGTACATATGGATACGAACACAAAACAGTCCATTATCAAATAGTGTGTGTGTGTGTGTGTATTCTCACCTGGTTCTGTTTGCAGGGGTTGAGCTCTGGCTCTTTGGTCCCGCCTCTGTGTGTGTGTGTGTGTGTGTGTGTGTTTTATCCTTATATTTACTATATGTATCTGCAGAATCGAGTTATTAGCTCTTGGACCCCGCCTATCAAATAAATGTATTTATCCTCATTTATATCTACTACATCTATTTCTCTCTAACTAAAACACACAAACACACACACACACACACATATACACGCACACACACACACAATCAGGAGGCCTAACGTCTAAATTGAGAGAGCTCGATGGTTATAATCCAATTGGTCCCCGATCGAATCACGGTTGATGCAATAGCAAATCGAAAGATATTCTTTAACCTGATTCGACTGTTCACCTAGCACAAATGTATCCATCAATGTATCCATCTATCTATCTATCTACTTATATCTTTCAATCCATCAATCTATCTTCCCATTAAACCAACCATTTATCATTATATACATCTATCTATCCATGTATCCGTCCATCAACTCATATTTCTATCCATTCATCTAGTCATCTGTCTTTCCATCCATCAACTCATCTATGCATCCGTCTATCCGTCAATATATATATTTAGCAATCAATGTATCCATCCATCTATCTACCTATATAAATTTTCCATTAATCTATCCATTTATCATAACCATCTATCAACACCCTCCCCACTCCCTCTCCTATTTTACTACCAAACTCCCTCCTCTCGTTCTGGCACCTTCTCCTTCCCTTTTCCTCCCTCTCATAAACCTGCTCATCCTCCATCCTTCTGCCCTTCCCACTCCCGCCCCTATCCCATCCCGCCCTTCCCATCGTCTTCTCTCTCGCCGCAGATCCATCCCTTCGTTCTCATTCCTTCCGCCGCTTCTCACTCTCGCCCTTCCCTCTGTCTTTCCTCCCTCCCGTTGCTAGTCCTTCCCTTCGTTCACTCACCTTCCCTTCTTACCCATCATGTAGTCTTACCTCCCGCCGCCAGCCCTTCCCATCGTCCTCCATCCTACATCACACTCTCTGCCCCCCTTCCTGCACCTCCTTCACTCCCACTTCATCCCTTTTTCACCTGTACCACTCCCCCTGTTCCCCCCTCTTCATTCTTCTTTCACCTGCACCTCTTCTCCTGTTCCCCCACTTCATCCCTGTTTCACCTGCACCTCTCCCCCTGTTCCCCCTCCTCATGCCTCTTTCACCTGCACCTCTTCACCGGTTCCCCCCTCTTCATCCCTGTTTCACCTGCACCACTCCCCCTGTTCCCCCTCCTCATGCCTGTTTCACATGCACCACTTCCCCTGTTCCCCCTCTTTGGGATGAAGAGCCCTCCTGGCTGCCTGGGTTCGAATCCTTCATTGGTGTGGAGTTTTCAATTGTGTATTAGCTTGGGGACCATTCAATCTTGTTCCCAATCCATATATTATATATATATATATATATATATATATATATATATATATATATATATATATATATATATATATATATAAGAGAAGAGAAGAAAATATCAAGGTGGTCAGTGAGGATCCAAAAGGTCTTCTCTGAGTACTCTTTATTTTCTTCTCCGAAGCTATGGGTCCCTACACTTGCACCAGAGGTGGTACCCCTTTTAGGTTTAAATATATATATATATATATATATATATATATATATATATATATATATATATATATATATATATATAAATATATATATATATATATATATATATATATATATATATATATATATATATATATATATATATATTTATATTTATATATATATTGTCACGTGGGGGTGGGCGGTCCGGGGCTCTGCTAACACTCGGCTACTAGGGGCTCAAAGGCCCAAATACTCAGCCCCTCCGACTCCCTGGATTCACCGGAGTCTCCTTGGTCACACAAGAGAGGACCAACAATGCCCACCTCCGCAGGTCTTTGCTTCCACCACAAAGGGGTGCCACTGATTCACCCTGGAAGCCCTTCAGTCAAACACGGGGAAACTGCTGTTAACAGTTCCGGCCTAGACCCGTGAGGGAGTGAAGGAAGACTCAGGCTTACCTATAACCATAACCTCCCCTGAGTCTTGCCTGCCAGACAAAAAAAGGTTGCAGGAACTCCTTTCCCGCCTGTCTTCTCTATCTTCCTCTTAGCAAGGTCGCCAGCTGGGTTATTATATCTGCACCCCAACAATGCAGTTCAGTGGGTGTATTATATATTGTTTGTAGCCAGAAATGTATGCTCATAGAGAAATATCATAAATGGAGGCACACTCAAACACAGTAATAAAATGTGTGGATTTACTGATGCAAATTACATGAACACACACACACAATCACAAGTAATACATGAATATGGAATATGGATAATGAGTCTGGAGATCGTCAGCCTCTTCTTCCACGACCTCCAACACTCCTTCAACTGGGCAGGAAGACAGGAGTCTCACACTCTCACAGGAGGGCCTCTTCACCACGTCGGCACCTCTTCTTCACTGTCCTGTCATCCATACACACTGCCCTCTCTGACAGTCCTGGACACAAGCTGCCTTGCAGCCTATTCTACTATTAAAGTAATAAAGTCTTGCTGCCACATACACAAGCAAATATTGTGGCCTAACTAGCCTACTCATACAAGGGGTAATGGGAGGGAAAATGATCTACCTTACATTCCTGGCTCACGACGCCTGTCCCTCGATGGTGTGAGGTTCCCACGCTTCCTTGGGTCGATCCTTGACGATCCAGAACGTTCCACAGGTCCTCAGGTGTCGTGAAGCCTTCGCGTCGTCGCCGTTCCAATCCCTGAGATTCAGCTGCCCCAATCCTGGTTCATCGATGGGCGCTGAGCTAATCACTATTTTTCCCCACACTCGCCTCTCCCACAAGGCGTTGCTCCTTGTCCTAGGCACGGTGTCGTCCTTCCAAGATTCTCAGTGGATGTGACCCCAGTCACAGCTGGGCCTGCTTGCCCACCTTCCAGACCTCAACGTCCAGCCAGCGGCGCCGCCCAGCGTCGTCGCCGACTATTTTCCAAGTTTGGCACTTCTCTGCTCACTGAACTTGGTTCCTCTTTTGCTTCCCAGAAGCGCAGGGTCTCCAATGACTATGATGGGCTGCGACGGCCAGCTCAATCCACTGAACAAGGCTTGCAGAGCCTCCAATCCCTGAGAGCAGACCGAGGCGCGTCCTGTCGCTTCCACGGTCAGAACAACTCTGACGTTGGCGCCGCCCGGGGCACTCGGTGACGTCATGGCGGGCCCTGATTTGTCGCCCGCGACCTACGTCGACCAATCCGCGATCGACTAATGTCCCTTCCAAAAGGTCACATCTGCCGTAGGGGATACTGTTTCATTTTATAACAGGGCGCCAATTTTCCTTTATTTACAACTTATAATGTAACTTCTTTCCTTTTACTGGCAGCCGGTCTGGTCGCCACATATGTCAATAGACTCCCTGAACCTCAGAGAATCAGTAGGGAGAGCTGATATGACTCTTTAAGCCGGCAAACGAAAGAAATAGGAGAGGGCACCGTAACATACCCCTCCCCTTAAAATAAAAGTCATATCGGAAGAGCAGCACTCAAGAGGGCAATCTATACTCTTGCTCCCTCCGTTCCTGAAGTGTCACTCCTCCAGTTGGTGACGTGGCTCGTACCACCTTGCCAGTCACTTGCCTCATTGTATCTCCACCTCGCATAGGACCGGGTGTGATGGGTGTTCCCTGAACACCGACAAGAAATCCTCTCTCCGTGGCTACGAGTGTACTCCCACGGCTCGTTACCACTGTAAGATTCAGTGCATGCAGCGCCTCCACCGCGTCGTGCACTCCGAGATAGTCTTGCATTTCCACTGCGTCCTACAGGTACTCCATGTTTCCTCTCATGATCTCCTCTTCGCCAATCTTGTCTCTTCTCGGTTTCTCTTCTCCCATAGGTGCGTTGTCTCCTCACAGTGGCACTTGTAACCTGTACTCCATCCAGCAGCTTCCTCTCTTCCACACTAGGCTTTTGCGATGGCCCAATGCCCCTCTGGTTAGGCTGGCGCCTACCCTGGGTGTATCTATTCCCTGCTTTCTTCGTATTGCCTTTTCTATACCACTCGCTCCTTCGTTCCCGACGAACATCTTCTCTCCTCCATGAGATTCTCTTCCCTGCAGACGTCTTCTTCGGTTCGTGGTTGGGCTCATCCACCTCCCTGTGGCTCCCCTCACTACGGTGGTTCATCTTGCACCTACCACTATTCATCTGGCCGGCATAGGGTGCCTTGCGTCGTGGCTCCTCCACTCTGCCCCTCACTGCCGTTCGCTCATCCACTGAGCTTACTTTATTCACGTTTCGGTATGGAGGGAGTGCGGTCTGCAGCCTCTTCACCGCCCCAGGCGTTTGTACAGCTGCTCCTCGCCACTCCTCCACACGCATCATCAGGCTTAGTCGGAGGTCCCCGTCGGGGTTTTCCACAACCTCCGACGACCTCTCTGCACTCTCGCCCTCGTTGTCGTCGTCTCTGGCGACGTTTCCCCTGGCGAAGTCGGCTTCCTCACTATTATTTGGAGCGACCGATACCTCACCTGGCAGGGTTGTACCACTGCTTGCAACATAGGCACTCTTGGCCCAATCGGGTTGTATCCTGCCTCCTCCGAGGTCATTACCCAGCACCATCTGAACATGCTCTAGGGGTAACTTAGGGGCTACAGCTACTATAGCTTTCTCGACTCCGCAGTCGGCAATCAGCTGTACTTCGTGAAGTGGCAACCTGTATTCCTCCCCCACACTGCGTATCCTCACCACTCCCACAGGTGAATCATTAAATTCCTTGGGGAGAATACTCCTGGTTACCATACTTATGTCAGCACCCGTATCTCGAAGCACGGCAACCTCCACTGGGTCTGACCTTCCAAACTTCACGTTGGCCCCGAAAACGAAGGGATGTTCACCCAACTTCATTTCCCAACCATTCACGTTGGGTCCACTATAATATGGGGTGTGAACAAACACTCTCTCCTCTTCCAACATTAATCCTACATTCCTTTGGTGCTCCTCACACTCGCGGGCATAATGTCCTCTCACACCACAGTTGTAGCATCGGCCACCTCCCCTGGGCGGCCACTCGCTAGTCACTCTGGCGGTACCACTTGCAGACGTCCCCTGGGTCCTCCTTGGACTCCCTGTCGTCGTATCCGGGACTGCAGCACTTGCTCCCGAGTTAGGTCCACAGCTCACAGCTTGGGGCTTCCTCCCCGCGTCTCTTGAGCTCTTGAACCACGTTACTTCATCGGGCACACTACTCTTGGGAGAGTCCCCACTCGTCCTCGCTTCTCCTGAACTCCTAAAGTTCCCTCCCGACCTGGGGTAAGGCGAGTGTCTGGGCGGCCCCTCCCTCCTGATATGTAGTGCCTCCTCCAGCATGTCGGCTCGATCCGCCGCAGCCTTCAGGTCCTTAATACCTGCTTCTCTCAACCTTACTCGCAACTCAGGATGGAGCACTGACATAAACTTCTCCATCACTATCAGTCGTTTGATATCATCCACCGACTCCGCTTCCTCCGCCTTCAACCATCGTAGGAATTTCCGTTCCATATCCCTGGCGGTCTCGGCGTAAGTCTTTCCCGACGCTCTTGTACACTCTCTGAACCGCTTCCGGTACATCTCCGGAGTCAGCCGGAATGAGTGGAGAACCGCATTCTTAATCGCGTCATAACTAGTACACTCCTCTAGGTCCAGCATGTTATAGGCTTCCCGGGCCTCACCAGTCAACCTGCCCTGGACCAGAGCAGCCCAATCATCTTCCGGCCACTCCTTCAGAGTCGCTATCCGTTCAAAGTGTTCGAAGAACGCCTCAGCTTCTTGTGGTTCGAACGTAGGTAAGTCACGTTCCCTTACCTTGAGGTCATCCCGCCGTGCAGGTAGTGAGGGCAGACCACGTTCAACGCGACGCAATTCGACTTCTTTCTTTGCCTTTATCTCCTCCAGTCGCAGTTGTCTCTCTCCTTCTTCTCGCTGCAGCCGAGCTTCTCGCTCCTCTCGCTGCAGCTGCAGCCGTGCTTCTCGCTCACCTCGCTGCAGCTCAGCTGCACGTTCCTCTCGCTGCATTTGCGCTTCTCTTTCCTCTCGTCGCAGCTGGGCTTCCAGTTGCATCTTCATTATTTCCAGTTGCAGGCTCCTCTTACTACAGCTGGACCTTCCACTGCTCCCATGTTCACTGTGAATTCTCTCCACACTGGTAGGCGCTTGGGGTGGCCCTAGTCGGGACGGTTCACCTTGCGACGGCTCTCCTCGGGGCGGCTCCTCTTGAGATGGCTCCTCTCCCGTCGCTTCCTCTCGAGCTGTGAGCTGTGCCATGATCTCTATCCTTCGCTCCGCTACCTTAGTCGTCCTCAACCTGATCCCAAAGTGGTTTGCCACTTGTTGGAGCTGGGCCTTGGTACACTCTTCCAAAATTCTCTCGTCCCTTGTGTCAATAAATTTCTTTACTTTGTCTTCCTCCATCTCTATATCATTGAGCATACACGACAGCACAGACAAGTTAGTAGGCACTCATTTCACCGTTTCAGTCCCTTAGCTGGTTGAGTAACAGTACCACCGAATTCACTGGCCACACTGTATTAGTACCCTGGCAACACTTGTCTTGAAATTTGGGCCACACTGTAGCTTGATCCACGCTTCCTGGCGAAGTTCCCAGTTCTTGGCTACTGGGGTTCGAATCCTGGCAAGGTCGCCAGTTCTCTTGTCACGTGGGGGTGGGCGGTCCGGGGCTCTGCTAACACTCGGCTACTAGGGGCTCAAAGGCCCAAATACTCAGCCCCTCCGACTCCCTGGATTCACCGGAGTCTCCTTGGTCACACAAGAGAGGACCAACAATGCCCACCTCCGCAGGTCTTTGCTTCCACCACAAAGGGGTGCCACTGATTCACCCTGGAAGCCCTTCAGTCAAACACGGGGAAACTGCTGTTAACAGTTCCGGCCTAGACCCGTGAGGGAGTGAAGGAAGACTCAGGCTTACCTATAACCATAACCTCCCCTGAGTCTTGCCTGCCAGACAAAAAAAGGTTGCAGGAACTCCTTTCCCGCCTGTCTTCTCTATCTTCCTCTTAGCAAGGTCGCCAGCTGGGTTATTATATCTGCACCCCAACAATGCAGTTCAGTGGGTGTATTATATATTGTTTGTAGCCAGAAATGTATGCTCATAGAGAAATATCATAAATGGAGGCACACTCAAACACAGTAATAAAATGTGTGGATTTACTGATGCAAATTACATGAACACACACACACAATCACAAGTAATACATGAATATGGAATATGGATAATGAGTCTGGAGATCGCCAGCCTCTTCTTCCACGACCTCCAACACTCCTTCAACTGGGCAGGAAGACAGGAGTCTCACACTCTCACAGGAGGGCCTCTTCACCACGTCGGCACCTCTTCTTCACTGTCCTGTCATCCATACACACTGCCCTCTCTGACAGTCCTGGACACAAGCTGCCTTGCAGCCTATTCTACTATTAAAGTAATAAAGTCTTGCTGCCACATACACAAGCAAATATTGTGGCCTAACTAGCCTACTCATACAAGGGGTAATGGGAGGGAAAATGATCTACCTTACATTCCTGGCTCACGACGCCTGTCCCTCGATGGTGTGAGGTTCCCACGCTTCCTTGGGTCGATCCTTGACGATCCAGAACGTTCCACAGGTCCTCAGGTGTCGTGAAGCCTTCGCGTCGTCGCCGTTCCAATCCCTGAGATTCAGCTGCCCCAATCCTGGTTCATCGATGGGCGCTGAGCTAATCACTATTTTTCCCCACACTCGCCTCTCCCACAAGGCGTTGCTCCTTGTCCTAGGCACGGTGTCGTCCTTCCAAGATTCTCAGTGGATGTGACCCCAGTCACAGCTGGGCCTGCATGCCCACCTTCCAGACCTCAACGTCCAGCCAGCGGCGCCGCCCAGCGTCGTCGCCGACTATTTTCCAAGTTTGGCACTTCTCTGCTCACTGAACTTGGTTCCTCTTTTGCTTCCCAGAAGCGCAGGGTCTCCAATGACTATGATGGGCTGCGACGGCCAGCTCAATCCACTGAACAAGGCTTGCAGAGCCTCCAATCCCTGAGAGCAGACCGAGGCGCGTCCTGTCGCTTCCACGGTCAGAACAACTCTGACGTTGGCGCCGCCCGGGGCACTCGGTGACGTCATGGCGGGCCCTGATTTGTCGCCCGCGACCTACGTCGACCAATCCGCGATCGACTAATGTCCCTTCCAAAAGGTCACATCTGCCGTAGGGGATACTGTTTCATTTTATAACAGGGCGCCAATTTTCCTTTATTTACAACTTATAATGTAACTTCTTTCCTTTTACTGGCAGCCGGTCTGGTCGCCACATATGTCAATAGACTCCCTGAACCTCAGAGAATCAGTAGGGAGAGCTGATATGACTCTTTAAGCCGGCAAACGAAAGAAATAGGAGAGGGCACCGTAACAATATATATATATATATATATATATATATATATATATATATATATATATATATATATATATATATATATATATATATATATATATATATATATATATATATATATATATATATATATATATATATATATGTGTGTATATCACGAAAATATAATTAGATTATAATTAGATTATAAAATATAAAAGATTATAATTTCCTGTTTCATTTTTCCTCCGTGGTCTGACATTGTCATATATATATATATATATATATATATATATATATATATATATATATATATATATATATATATATATATATATATATATATATATATATATATATATATATATATATATATATATATATATATATATATATATATATATATATATATATATATTGTATTATAATAATTATGAATAAAATATTTTTATTCTTTTATGTGTCATTGACATCTTTTTAATTTTTTTTATTCAATTTATTATTTTTAATTATATTTTCATTCATTTAATAATTGTTATGATTCGATTTTTAGTTCGTCATGTATTTACTTATTGTTTATATATACATATATATATATACATATATATATATATATATATATATATATATATATATATATATATATATATATATGTATATATATATATATGTATTTTCTTTAAAAAAATTATATTTATAAATATATATGTATATCTAAATATTGATATGAGCCTGTATGGATATGGACCCTTTGGGTCCAGGAGGCCATCTGTGTCCCCTCAGATTGTCTCCCTTATCACAGTTTGTGTCTATGGATGTGTCAGTGTGTGAGTGTGAGTGTCACTGAGTGTCCGGGTGAGTGTGGGTGTCCCTGTGAGTGTCCGGATGATTATGTGTCCTGTTATATCTGTGGTTTTAGGAGGCCATCTGTGTCCCCTCAGATGGTCTCCATTATCACAGTCAATGGATGTGTGTGTGTGTGAGTGTCCCTGTGAATGTTAGGATAAGGGTGTGTGTGAGTGTGTGTGTGTGTCCGGATTTGTGTGAGGTTTGGTTCCAGGAACCATTTGTGTCCCTCCTCCCCCAAATCTCCTCCCTTATTCCCACCGTGGGTTCGAATCCCAGGTGATTAGACCTACCCTAGGTCTATGGATCCAAGGTATCCATCCGTGGGCCCAACGGATTTCACCCCTTCCCCACTTTCCTAGGGCCAGGCCAATTCCAGCTATCCAGGGAACCTGTCGAAACAGAGGCAGCTACAGGAGGGGACACACAAATATTTGTGCCCTGCAGTTACACAACCGTTCCGACAGGCTCGATCGCAATCTATCCAGATGAGAACACGTTCTCCTCCGACTAGACCACGCTGGAGTCGCTGTATGTTTAAAATTTGGTTCCTTTATTTATAGTTAGTATTTTTGGTGTATTAATTGATTTGTTTTATATTTTTAATGACTTAGGTAGAGTGATTTAGGGAGTGAACGGGAGGTGGGGGGGGGGGTGGTAGCGTGTGTAGTAGATTATTCGAGATCGTGGTTAGTTAGTATTTATCTAGTTGTGTTCACCTAGTTGTTCTCGCGAGGGTTGAGCTCTGCTCTTTCGGCCCGCCTCTCAACTGTCAATCAATCAATTTTTACTAGCTAATAAAAAAAAAATCCACATACACACACCCAGGAAGCAGTCCGTAACAGGTGTCTAATGCCCAAGTACCTATGTACTGCTAGGTAAGAGGAGCATCAGAATGAATGAAACTGCTGATTTTCGTTTGCGCTATCACCGGGGGATCGAACTTTGACCCTAGGATTACGAGTCGAGAGCGCTGTCCACTCACCTATAAAGCCCCGTAGTGTGTGTATTGGTGCAAAAGATTATTTGGGAGAGGTTAATGGAAAGCAATGATGTTTGGTGGCCTTGAAGGCGCTGGAAGAGGGTTGCCAGTTATGAATTTAAATTTTAAATTTCTTAAGATAGGATATATATGCAAATGACGTTGTGAGAGATAGTAAGAAAAGTGTTTCTGACTGAGGTTAGGTACTGTGTGATTGACTTGTATGTTAGGAAAAAGAATATTTATCAGAAACATAGATGTTCTTTAGAAATGATTGTTTGCAAATAGTTGCAAATTATTGGGTAAAAACCCAATGGTTACCGTACCTTGAACAAACACACGTGAGCACAATTAGTCGACGGAGGTCAGAGAGTGAGAGTGAACAGCGAAACAGTAACAAAAAATGTGACAATAATGGGAAACTATGTCATTCAAACGTATACATGTTAACCATATAAATTACAGTAACACTAAACGCGCGCATACGTACATATGTCAATCAATTTACATAAATAAACATTTACTAATATGTACCTTTAAAATGGACACATACAGATAATTACCGTACACATGTCAGTTTAATTACAGGTACACATAAACACATATAGCTTCACGTGTCTGTCGGTCATGACAATAGTACATATGGATACGAACACAAAACAGTCCATTATCAAATAGTGTGTGTGTGTGTGTGTATTCTCACCTGGTTCTGTTTGCAGGGGTTGAGCTCTTTGGTCCCGCCTCTGTGTGTGTGTGTGTGTGTGTGTGTGTGTGTGTGTGTTTTATCCTTATATTTACTATATGTATCTGCAGAATCGAGTTATTAGCTCTTGGACCCCGCCTATCAAATAAATGTATTTATCCTCATTTATATCTACTACATCTATTTCTCTCTAACTAAAACACACAAACACACACACACACACACACATATACACGCACACACACACACAATCAGGAGGCCTAACGTCTAAATTGAGAGAGCTCGATGGTTATAATCCAATTGGTCCCCGATCGAATCACGGTTGATGCAATAGCAAATCGAAAGATATTCTTTAACCTGATTCGACTGTTCACCTAGCACAAATGTATCCATCAATGTATCCATCTATCTATCTATCTACTTATATCTTTCAATCCATCAATCTATCTTCCCATTAAACCAACCATTTATCATTATATACATCTATCTATCCATGTATCCGTCCATCAACTCATATTTCTATCCATTCATCTAGTCATCTGTCTTTCCATCCATCAACTCATCTATGCATCCGTCTATCCGTCAATATATATATTTAGCAATCAATGTATCCATCCATCTATCTACCTATATAAATTTTCCATTAATCTATCCATTTATCATAACCATCTATCAACACCCTCCCCACTCCCTCTCCTATTTTACTACCAAACTCCCTCCTCTCGTTCTGGCACCTTCTCCTTCCCTTTTCCTCCCTCTCATAAACCTGCTCATCCTCCATCCTTCTGCCCTTCCCACTCCCGCCCCTATCCCATCCCGCCCTTCCCATCGTCTTCTCTCTCGCCGCAGATCCATCCCTTCGTTCTCATTCCTTCCGCCGCTTCTCACTCTCGCCCTTCCCTCTGTCTTTCCTCCCTCCCGTTGCTAGTCCTTCCCTTCGTTCACTCACCTTCCCTTCTTACCCATCATGTAGTCTTACCTCCCGCCGCCAGCCCTTCCCATCGTCCTCCATCCTACATCACACTCTCTGCCCCCCTTCCTGCACCTCCTTCACTCCCACTTCATCCCTTTTTCACCTGTACCACTCCCCCTGTTCCCCCCTCTTCATTCTTCTTTCACCTGCACCTCTTCCCCTGTTCCCCCTCTTCATCCCTGTTTCACCTGCACCTCTCCCCCTGTTCCCCCTCCTCATGCCTCTTTCACCTGCACCTCTTCCCCGGTTCCCCCCTCTTCATCCCTGTTTCACCTGCACCACTCCCCCTGTTCCCCCTCCTCATGCCTGTTTCACATGCACCACTTCCCCTGTTCCCCCTCTTTGGGATGAAGAGCCCTCCTGGCTGCCTGGGTTCGAATCCATCATTGGTGTGGAGTTTTCAATTGTGTATTAGCTTGGGGACCATTCAATCTTGTTCCCAATCCATATATTATATATATATATATATATATATATATATATATATATATATATATATATATATATATATATATATATATATATATATATATATATATATATATATTAGAGAAGAGAAGAAAATATCAAGGTGGTCAGTGAGGATCCAAAAGGTCTTCTCTGAGTACTCTTTATTTTCTTCTCCGAAGCTATGGGTCCCTACACTTGCACCAGAGGTGGTACCCCTTTTAGGTTTAAATATATATATATATATATATATATATATATATATATATATATATATATATATATATATATATATATATATATATATATATATATATATATATATATATATATATTTATATTTATATATATATATATATATATATATATATATATATATATATATATTGTATTATAATAATTATGAATAAAATATTTTTATTCTTTTATGTGTCATTGACATCTTTTTAATTTTTTTTATTCAATTTATTATTTTTTATTATATTTTCATTCATTTAATAATTGTTATGATTCGATTTTTAGTTCGTCATGTATTTACTTATTGTTTATATATACATATATATATACATATATATATATATATATATATATATATATATATATATATATATATATATATATATGTATATATATATATGTATTTTCTTTAAAAAATTTATATTTATAAATATATATGTATATCTAAATATTGATATGAGCCTGTATGGATATGGACCCTTTGGGTCCAGGAGGCCATCTGTGTCCCCTCAGATGGTCTCCCTTATCACAGTTTGTGTCTATGGATGTGTCAGTGTGTGAGTGTGAGTGTCACTGAGTGTCCGGGTGAGTGTGGGTGTCCCTGTGAGTGTCCGGATGATTATGTGTCCTGTTATATCTGTGGTTTTAGGAGGCCATCTGTGTCCCCTCAGATGGTCTCCATTATCACAGTCAATGGATGTGTGTGTGTGTGAGTGTCCCTGTGAATGTTAGGATAAGGGTGTGTGTGTGTGTGTGTGTGTGTGTGTCCGGATTTGTGTGAGGTTTGGTTCCAGGAACCATTTGTGTCCCTCCTCCCCCAAATCTCCTCCCTTATTCCCACCGTGGGTTCGAATCCCAGGTGATTAGACCTACCCTAGGTCTATGGATCCAAGGTATCCATCCGTGGGCCCAACGGATTTCACCCCTTCCCCACTTTCCTAGGGCCAGGCCAATTCCAGCTATCCAGGGAACCTGTCGAAACAGAGGCAGCTACAGGAGGGGACACACAAATATTTGTGCCCTCCAGTTACACAACCGTTCCGACAGGCTCGATCGCAATCTATCCAGATGAGAACACGTTCTCCTCCGACTAGACCACGCTGGAGTCGCTGTATGTTTAAAATTTGGTTCCTTTATTTATAGTTAGTATTTTTGGTGTATTAATTGATTTGTTTTATATTTTTAATGACTTAGGTAGAGTGATTTAGGGAGTGAACGGGAGGTGGGGGGGGGGGGGTGGTAGCGTGTGTAGTAGATTATTCGAGATCGTGGTTAGTTAGTATTTATCTAGTTGTGTTCACCTAGTTGTTCTCGCGAGGGTTGAGCTCTGCTCTTTCGGCCCGCCTCTCAACTGTCAATCAATCAATTTTTACTAGCTAATAAAAAAAAATCCACATACACACACCCAGGAAGCAGTCCGTAACAGGTGTCTAATGCCCAAGTACCTATGTACTGCTAGGTAAGAGGAGCATCAGAATGAATGAAACTCTGCTGATTTTCGTTTGCGCTATCACCGGGGGATAGAACTTTGACCCTAGGATTACGAGTCGAGAGCGCTGTCCACTCACCTATAAAGCCCCGTAGTGTGTGTATTGGTGCAAAAGATTATTTGGGAGAGGTTAATGGAAAGCAATGATGTTTGGTGGCCTTGAAGGCGCTGGAAGAGGGTTGCCAGTTATGAATTTAAATTTTAAATTTCTTAAGATAGGATATATATGCAAATGACGTTGTGAGAGATAGTAAGAAAAGTGTTTCTGACTGAGGTTAGGTACTGTGTGATTGACTTGTATGTTAGGAAAAAGAATATTTATCAGAAACATAGATGTTCTTTAGAAATGTTTGTTTGCAAATAGTTGCAAATTATTGGGTAAAAACCCAATGGTTACCGTACCTTGAACAAACACACGTGAGCACAATTAGTCGACGGAGGTCAGAGAGTGAGAGTGAACAGCGAAACAGTAACAAAAAATGTGACAATAATGGGAAACTATGTCATTCAAACGTATACATGTTAACCATATAAATTACAGTAACACTAAACGCGCCCATACGTACATATGTCAATCAATTTACATAAATAAACATTTACTAATATGTACCTTTAAAATGGACACATACAGATAATTACCGTACACATGTCAGTTTAATTACAGGTACACATAAACACATATAGCTTCACGTGTCTGTCGGTCATGACAATAGTACATATGGATACGAACACAAAACAGTCCATTATCAAATAGCGTGTGTGTGTGTGTGTATTCTCACCTGGTTCTGTTTGCAGGGGTTGAGCTCTGGCTCTTTGGTCCCGCCTCTGTGTGTGTGTGTGTGTGTGTGTGTGTTTTATCCTTATATTTACTATATGTATCTGCAGAATCGAGTTATTAGCTCTTGGACCCCGCCTATCAAATAAATGTATTTATCCTCATTTATATCTACTACATCTATTTCTCTCTAACTAAAACACACAAACACACACACACACACACATATACACGCACACACACACACAATCAGGAGGCCTAACGTCTAAATTGAGAGAGCTCGATGGTTATTATCCAATTGGTCCCCGATCGAATCACGGTTGATGCAATAGCAAATCGAAAGATATTCTTTAACCTGATTCGACTGTTCACCTAGCACAAATGTATCCATCAATGTATCCATCTATCTATCTATCTACTTATATCTTTCAATCCATCAATCTATCTTCCCATTAAACCAACCATTTATCATTATATACATCTATCTATCCATGTATCCGTCCATCAACTCATATTTCTATCCATTCATCTAGTCATCTGTCTTTCCATCCATCAACTCATCTATGCATCCGTCTATCCGTCAATATATATATTTAGCAATCAATGTATCCATCCATCTATCTACCTATATAAATTTTCCATTAATCTATCCATTTATCATAACCATCTATCAACACCCTCCCCACTCCCTCTCCAATTTTACTACCAAACTCCCTCCTCTCGTTCTGGCACCTTCTCCTTCCCTTTTCCTCCCTCTCATAAACCTGCTCATCCTCCATCCTTCTGCCCTTCCCACTCCCGCCCCTATCCCATCCCGCCCTTCCCATCGTCTTCTCTCTCGCCGCAGATCCATCCCTTCGTTCTCATTCCTTCCGCCGCTTCTCACTCTCGCCCTTCCCTCTGTCTTTCCTCCCTCCCGTTGCTAGTCCTTCCCTTCGTTCACTCACCTTCCCTTCTTACCCATCATGTAGTCTTACCTCCCGCCGCCAGCCCTTCCCATCGTCCTCCATCCTACATCACACTCTCTGCCCCCCTTCCTGCACCTCCTTCACTCCCACTTCATCCCTTTTTCACCTGTACCACTCCCCCTGTTCCCCCCTCTTCATTCTTCTTTCACCTGCACCTCTTCCCCTGTTCCCCCTCCTCATGCCTCTTTCACCTGCACCTCTTCACCGGTTCCCCCCTCTTCATCCCTGTTTCACCTGCACCACTCCCCCTGTTCCCCCTCCTCATGCCTGTTTCACATGCACCACTTCCTCTGTTCCCCCTCTTTGGGATGAAGAGCCCTCCTGGCTGCCTGGGTTCGAATCCTTCATTGGTGTGGAGTTTTCAATTGTGTATTAGCTTGGGGACCATTCAATCTTATTCCCAATCCATATATTATATATATATATATATATATATATATATATATATATATATATATATATAAATATATATATATATATATATATATATATATATATATATATATATATATATATAAGAGAAGAGAAGAAAATATCAAGGTGGTCAGTGAGGATCCAAAAGGTCTTCTCTGAGTACTCTTTATTTTCTTCTCCGAAGCTATGGGTCCCTACACTTGCACCAGAGATGGTACCCCTTTTAGGTTTAAATATATATATATATATATATATATATATATATATATATATATATATATATATATATATATATATATATATTGTATTATAATAATTATGAATAAAATATTTTTATTCTTTTATGTGTCATTGACATCTTTTTAATTTTTTTTATTCAATTTATTATTTTTTATTATATTTTCATTCATTTAATAATTGTTATGATTCGATTTTTAGTTCGTCATGTATTTACTTATTGTTTATATATACATATATATATATACATGTATATATATATATATATATATATATATATATATATATATATATATATATATATATATGTATATATAGTATATATATATGTATTTTCTTTAAAAAATTTATATTTATAAATATATATGTATATCTAAATATTGATATGAGCCTGTATGGATATGGACCCTTTGGGTCCAGGAGGCCATCTGTGTCCCCTCAGATGGTCTCCCTTATCACAGTTTGTGTCTATGGATGTGTCAGTGTGTGAGTGTGAGTGTCACTGAGTGTCCGGGTGAGTGTGGGTGTCCCTGTGAGTGTCCGGATGATTATGTGTCCTGTTATATCTGTGGTTTTAGGAGGCCATCTGTGTCCCCTCAGATGGTCTCCATTATCACAGTCAATGGATGTGAGTGTCCCTGTGAATGTTAGGATAAGTGTGTGTGTGTGTGTGTGTGTGTCCGGATTTGTGTGAGGTTTGGTTCCAGGAACCATTTGTGTCCCTCCTCCCCCAAATCTCCTCCCTTATTCCCACCGTGGGTTTGAATCCCAGGTGATTAGACCTACCCTAGGTCTATGGATCCAAGGTATCCATCCGTGGGCCCAACGGATTTCACCCCTTCCCCACTTTCCTAGGGCCAGGCCAATTCCAGCTATCCAGGGAACCTGTCGAAACAGAGGCAGCTACAGGAGGGGACACACAAATATTTGTGCCCTCCAGTTACACAACCGTTCCGACAGGCTCGATCGCAATCTATCCAGATGAGAACACGTTCTCCTCCGACTAGACCACGCTGGAGTCGCTGTATGTTTAAAATTTGGTTCCTTTATTTATAGTTAGTATTTTTGGTGTATTAATTGATTTGTTTTATATTTTTAATGACTTAGGTAGAGTGATTTAGGGAGTGGGGGGAGGTGGGGGGGGGTGGTAGCGTGTGTAGTAGATTATACGAGATCGTGGTTAGTTAGTATTTATCTAGTTGTGTTCACCTAGTTGTTCTCGCGAGGGTTGAGCTCTGCTCTTTCGGCCCGCCTCTCAACTGTCAATCAATCAATTTTTACTAGCTAATAAAAATAAATCCACATACACACACCCAGGAAGCAGTCCGTAACAGGTGTCTAATGCCCAAGTACCTATGTACTGCTAGGTAAGAGGAGCATCAGAATGAATGAAACTCTGCTGATTTTCGTTTGCGCTATCACCGGGGGATCGAACTTTGACCCTAGGATTACGAGTCGAGAGCGCTGTCCACTCACCTATAAAGCCCCGTAGTGTGTGTATTGGTGCAAAAGATTATTTGGGAGAGGTTAATGGAAAGCAATGATGTTTGGTGGCCTTGAAGGTGCTGGAAGAGGGTTGCCAGTTATGAATTTAAATTTTAAATTTCTTAAGATAGGATATATATGCAAAAGACGTTGTGAGAGATAGTAAGAAAAGTGTTTCTGACTGAGGTTAGGTACTGTGTGATTGACTTGTATGTTAGGAAAAAGAATATTTATCAGAAACATAGATGTTCTTTAGAAATGTTTGTTTGCAAATAGTTGCAAATTATTGGGTAAAAACCCAATGGTTACCGTACCTTGAACAAACACACGTGAGCACAATTAGTCGACGGAGGTCAGAGAGTGAGAGTGAACAGCGAAACAGTAACAAAAAATGTGACAATAATGGGAAACTATGTCATTCAAACGTATACATGTTAACCATATAAATTACAGTAACACTAAACGCGCGCATACGTACATATGTCAATCAATTTACATAAATAAACATTTACTAATATGTACCTTTAAAATGGACACATACAGATAATTACCGTACACATGTCAGTTTAATTACAGGTACACATAAACACATATAGCTTCACGTGTCTGTCGGTCATGACAATAGTACATATGGATACGAACACAAAACAGTCCATTATCAAATAGCGTGTGTGTGTGTGTGTATTCTCACCTGGTTCTGTTTGCAGGGGTTGAGCTCTGGCTCTTTGGTCCCGCCTCTGTGTGTGTGTGTGTGTGTGTGTGTTTTATCCTTATATTTACTATATGTATCTGCAGAATCGAGTTATTAGCTCTTGGACCCCGCCTATCAAATAAATGTATTTATCCTCATTTATATCTACTACATCTATTTCTCTCTAACTAAAACACACAAACACACACACACACACACATATACACGCACACACACACACAATCAGGAGGCCTAACGTCTAAATTGAGAGAGCTCGATGGTTATAATCCAATTGGTCCCCGATCGAATCACGGTTGATGCAATAGCAAATCGAAAGATATTCTTTAACCTGATTCGACTGTTCACCTAGCACAAATGTATCCATCAATGTATCCATCTATCTATCTATCTACTTATATCTTTCAATCCATCAATCTATCTTCCCATTAAACCAACCATTTATCATTATATACATCTATCTATTCATGTATCCGTCCATCAACTCATATTTCTATCCATTCATCTAGTCATCTGTCTTTCCATCCATCAACTCATCTATGCATCCGTCTATCCGTCAATATATATATTTAGCAATCAATGTATCCATCCATCTATCTACCTATATAAATTTTCCATTAATCTATCCATTTATCATAACCATCTATCAACACCCTCCCCACTCCCTCTCCTATTTTACTACCAAACTCCCTCCTCTCGTTCTGGCACCTTCTCCTTCCCTTTTCCTCCCTCTCATAAACCTGCTCATCCTCCATCCTTCTGCCCTTCCCACTCCCGCCCCTATCCCATCCCGCCCTTCCCATCGTCTTCTCTCTCGCCGCAGATCCATCCCTTCGTTCTCATTCCTTCCGCCGCTTCTCACTCTCGCCCTTCCCTCTGTCTTTCCTCCCTCCCGTTGCTAGTCCTTCCCTTCGTTCACTCACCTTCCCTTCTTACCCATCATGTAGTCTTACCTCCCGCCGCCAGCCCTTCCCATCGTCCTCCATCCTACATCACACTCTCTGCCCCCCTTCCTGCACCTCCTTCACTCCCACTTCATCCCTTTTTCACCTGTATCACTCCCCCTGTTCCCCCCTCTTCATTCTTCTTTCACCTGCACCTCTTCCCCTGTTCCCCCTCCTCATGCCTCTTTCACCTGCACCTCTTCACCGGTTCCCCCCTCTTCATCCCTGTTTCACCTGCACCACTCCCCCTGTTCCCCCTCCTCATGCCTGTTTCACATGCACCACTTCCTCTGTTCCCCCTCTTTGGGATGAAGAGCCCTCCTGGCTGCCTGGGTTCGAATCCTTCATTGGTGTGGAGTTTTCAATTGTGTATTAGCTTGGGGACCATTCAATCTTGTTCCCAATCCATATATTATATATATATATATATATATATATATATATATATATATATATATATATATATATAAGAGAAGAGAAGAAAATATCAAGGTGGTCAGTGAGGATCCAAAAGGTCTTCTCTGAGTACTCTTTATTTTCTTCTCCGAAGCTATGGGTCCCTACACTTGCACCAGAGGTGGTACCCCTTTTAGGTTTAAATATATATATATATATATATATATATATATATATATATATATATATATATATATATATATATATATATATATATATATATATATATATATATTGTATTATAATAATTATGAATAAAATATTTTTATTCTTTTATGTGTCATTGACATCTTTTTAATTTTTTTTATTCAATTTATTATTTTTTATTATATTTTCATTCATTTAATAATTGTTATGATTCGATTTTTAGTTCGTCATGTATTTACTTATTGTTTATATATACATATATATATATACATATATATATATATATATATATATATATATATATATATATATATATATATATATATGTATATATAGTATATATATATGTATTTTCTTTAAAAAATTTATATTTATAAATTTATATGTATATCTAAATATTGATATGAGCCTGTATGGATATGGACCCTTTGGGTCCAGGAGGCCATCTGTGTCCCCTCAGATGGTCTCCCTTATCACAGTTTGTGTCTATGGATGTGTCAGTGTGTGAGTGTGAGTGTCACTGAGTGTCCGGGTGAGTGTGGGTGTCCCTGTGAGTGTCCGGATGATTATGTGTCCTGTTATATCTGTGGTTTTAGGAGGCCATCTGTGTCCCCTCAGATGGTCTCCATTATCACAGTCAATGGATGTGAGTGTCCCTGTGAATGTTAGGATAAGTGTGTGTGTGTGTGTGTGTGTGTCCGGATTTGTGTGAGGTTTGGTTCCAGGAACCATTTGTGTCCCTCCTCCCCCAAATCTCCTCCCTTATTCCCACCGTGGGTTCGAATCCCAGGTGATTAGACCTACCCTAGGTCTATGGATCCAAGGTATCCATCCGTGGGCCCAACGGATTTCACCCCTTCCCCACTTTCCTAGGGCCAGGCCAATTCCAGCTATCCAGGGAACCTGTCGAAACAGAGGCAGCTACAGGAGGGGACACACAAATATTTGTGCCCTCCAGTTACACAACCGTTCCGACAGGCTCGATCGCAATCTATCCAGATGAGAACACGTTCTCCTCCGACTAGACCACGCTGGAGTCGCTGTATGTTTAAAATTTGGTTCCTTTATTTATAGTTAGTATTTTTGGTGTATTAATTGATTTGTTTTATATTTTTAATGACTTAGGTAGAGTGATTTAGGGAGTGGGGGGAGGTGGGGGGGGGGTGGTAGCGTGTGTAGTAGATTATACGAGATCGTGGTTAGTTAGTATTTATCTAGTTGTGTTCACCTAGTTGTTCTCGCGAGGGTTGAGCTCTGCTCTTTCGGCCCGCCTCTCAACTGTCAATCAATCAATTTTTACTAGCTAATAAAAAAAAATCCACATACACACACCCAGGAAGCAGTCCGTAACAGGTGTCTAATGCCCAAGTACCTATGTACTGCTAGGTAAGAGGAGCATCAGAATGAATGAAACTCTGCTGATTTTCGTTTGCGCTATCACCGGGGGATCGAACTTTGACCCTAGGATTACGAGTCGAGAGCGCTGTCCACTCACCTATAAAGCCCCGTAGTGTGTGTATTGGTGCAAAAGATTATTTGGGAGAGGTTAATGGAAAGCAATGATGTTTGGTGGCCTTGAAGGTGCTGGAAGAGGGTTGCCAGTTATGAATTTAAATTTTAAATTTCTTAAGATAGGATATATATGCAAAAGACGTTGTGAGAGATAGTAAGAAAAGTGTTTCTGACTGAGGTTAGGTACTGTGTGATTGACTTGTATGTTAGGAAAAAGAATATTTATCAGAAACATAGATGTTCTTTAGAAATGTTTGTTTGCAAATAGTTGCAAATTATTGGGTAAAAACCCAATGGTTACCGTACCTTGAACAAACACACGTGAGCACAATTAGTCGACGGAGGTCAGAGAGTGAGAGTGAACAGCGAAACAGTAACAAAAAATGTGACAATAATGGGAAACTATGTCATTCAAACGTATACATGTTAACCATATAAATTACAGTAACACTAAACGCGCGCATACGTACATATGTCAATCAATTTACATAAATAAACATTTACTAATATGTACCTTTAAAATGGACACATACAGATAATTACCGTACACATGTCAGTTTAATTACAGGTACACATAAACACATATAGCTTCACGTGTCTGTCGGTCATGACAATAGTACATATGGATACGAACACAAAACAGTCCATTATCAAATAGTGTGTGTGTGTGTGTGTATTCTCACCTGGTTCTGTTTGCAGGGGTTGAGCTCTGGCTCTTTGGTCCCGCCTCTGTGTGTGTGTGTGTGTGTGTGTGTGTTTTATCCTTATATTTACTATATGTATCTGCAGAATCGAGTTATTAGCTCTTGGACCCCGCCTATCAAATAAATGTATTTATCCTCATTTATATCTACTACATCTATTTCTCTCTAACTAAAACACACAAACACACACACACACACACATATACACGCACACACACACACAATCAGGAGGCCTAACGTCTAAATTGAGAGAGCTCGATGGTTATAATCCAATTGGTCCCCGATCGAATCACGGTTGATGCAATAGCAAATCGAAAGATATTCTTTAACCTGATTCGACTGTTCACCTAGCACAAATGTATCCATCAATGTATCCATCTATCTATCTATCTACTTATATCTTTCAATCCATCAATCTATCTTCCCATTAAACCAACCATTTATCATTATATACATCTATCTATCCATGTATCCGTCCATCAACTCATATTTCTATCCATTCATCTAGTCATCTGTCTTTCCATCCATCAACTCATCTATGCATCCGTCTATCCGTCAATATATATATTTAGCAATCAATGTATCCATCCATCTATCTACCTATATAAATTTTCCATTAATCTATCCATTTATCATAACCATCTATCAACACCCTCCCCACTCCCTCTCCTATTTTACTACCAAACTCCCTCCTCTCGTTCTGGCACCTTCTCCTTCCCTTTTCCTCCCTCTCATAAACCTGCTCATCCTCCATCCTTCTGCCCTTCCCACTCCCGCCCCTATCCCATCCCGCCCTTCCCATCGTCTTCTCTCTCGCCGCAGATCCATCCCTTCGTTCTCATTCCTTCCGCCGCTTCTCACTCTCGCCCTTCCCTCTGTCTTTCCTCCCTCCCGTTGCTAGTCCTTCCCTTCGTTCACTCACCTTCCCTTCTTACCCATCATGTAGTCTTACCTCCCGCCGCCAGCCCTTCCCATCGTCCTCCATCCTACATCACACTCTCTGCCCCCCTTCCTGCACCTCCTTCACTCCCACTTCATCCCTTTTTCACCTGTACCACTCCCCCTGTTCCCCCCTCTTCATTCTTCTTTCACCTGCACCTCTTCCCCTGTTCCCCCTCTTCATCCCTGTTTCACCTGCACCTCTCCCCCTGTTCCCCCTCCTCATGCCTCTTTCACCTGCACCTCTTCACCGGTTCCCCCCTCTTCATCCCTGTTTCACCTGCACCACTCCCCCTGTTCCCCCTCCTCATGCCTGTTTCACATGCACCACTTCCTCTGTTCCCCCTCTTTGGGATGAAGAGCCCTCCTGGCTGCCTGGGTTCGAATCCTTCATTGGTGTGGAGTTTTCAATTGTGTATTAGCTTGGGGACCATTCAATCTTGTTCCCAATCCATATATTATATATATATATATATATATATATATATATATATATATATATATATATATATATATATATATATATATATATATATATATATAAGAGAAGAGAAGAAAATATCAAGGTGGTCAGTGAGGATCCAAAAGGTCTTCTCTGAGTACTCTTTATTTTCTTCTCCGAAGCTATGGGTCCCTACACTTGCACCAGAGGTGGTACCCCTTTTAGGTTTAAATATATATATATATATATATATATATATATATATATATATATATATATATATATATATATATATATATATATATATTGTATTATAATAATTATGAATAAAATATTTTTATTCTTTTATGTGTCATTGACATCTTTTTAATTTTTTTTATTCAATTTATTATTTTTTATTATATTTTCATTCATTTAATAATTGTTATGATTCGATTTTTAGTTCGTCATGTATTTACTTATTGTTTATATATACATATATATATATACATATATATATATATATATATATATATATATATATATATATATATATATATATATATATATGTATATATAGTATATATATATGTATTTTCTTTAAAAAATTTATATTTATAAATATATATGTATATCTAAATATTGATATGAGCCTGTATGGATATGGACCCTTTGGGTCCAGGAGGCCATCTGTGTCCCCTCAGATGGTCTCCCTTATCACAGTTTGTGTCTATGGATGTGTCAGTGTGTGAGTGTGAGTGTCACTGAGTGTCCGGGTGAGTGTGGGTGTCCCTGTGAGTGTCCGGATGATTATGTGTCCTGTTATATCTGTGGTTTTAGGAGGCCATCTGTGTCCCCTCAGATGGTCTCCATTATCACAGTCAATGGATGTGAGTGTCCCTGTGAATGTTAGGATAAGTGTGTGTGTGTGTGTGTGTGTGTCCGGATTTGTGTGAGGTTTGGTTCCAGGAACCATTTGTGTCCCTCCTCCCCCAAATCTCCTCCCTTATTCCCACCGTGGGTTCGAATCCCAGGTGATTAGACCTACCCTAGGTCTATGGATCCAAGGTATCCATCCGTGGGCCCAACGGATTTCACCCCTTCCCCACTTTCCTAGGGCCAGGCCAATTCCAGCTATCCAGGGAACCTGTCGAAACAGAGGCAGCTACAGGAGGGGACACACAAATATTTGTGCCCTCCAGTTACACAACCGTTCCGACAGGCTCGATCGCAATCTATCCAGATGAGAACACGTTCTCCTCCGACTAGACCACGCTGGAGTCGCTGTATGTTTAAAATTTGGTTCCTTTATTTATAGTTAGTATTTTTGGTGTATTAATTGATTTGTTTTATATTTTTAATGACTTAGGTAGAGTGATTTAGGGAGTGGGGGGAGGTGGGGGGGGGGGGGTGGTAGCGTGTGTAGTAGATTATACGAGATCGTGGTTAGTTAGTATTTATCTAGTTGTGTTCACCTAGTTGTTCTCGCGAGGGTTGAGCTCTGCTCTTTCGGCCCGCCTCTCAACTGTCAATCAATCAATTTTTACTAGCTAATAAAAAAAAATCCACATACACACACCCAGGAAGCAGTTCGTAACAGGTGTCTAATGCCCAAGTACCTATGTACTGCTAGGTAAGAGGAGCATCAGAATGAATGAAACTCTGCTGATTTTCGTTTGCGCTATCACCGGGGGATCGAACTTTGACCCTAGGATTACGAGTCGAGAGCGCTGTCCACTCACCTATAAAGCCCCGTAGTGTGTGTATTGGTGCAAAAGATTATTTGGGAGAGGTTAATGGAAAGCAATGATGTTTGGTGGCCTTGAAGGTGCTGGAAGAGGGTTGCCAGTTATGAATTTAAATTTTAAATTTCTTAAGATAGGATATATATGCAAAAGACGTTGTGAGAGATAGTAAGAAAAGTGTTTCTGACTGAGGTTAGGTACTGTGTGATTGACTTGTATGTTAGGAAAAAGAATATTTATCAGAAACATAGATGTTCTTTAGAAATGTTTGTTTGCAAATAGTTGCAAATTATTGGGTAAAAACCCAATGGTTACCGTACCTTGAACAAACACACGTGAGCACAATTAGTCGACGGAGGTCAGAGAGTGAGAGTGAACAGCGAAACAGTAACAAAAAATGTGACAATAATGGGAAACTATGTCATTCAAACGTATACATGTTAACCATATAAATTACAGTAACACTAAACGCGCGCATACGTACATATGTCAATCAATTTACATAAATAAACATTTACTAATATGTACCTTTAAAATGGACACATACAGATAATTACCGTACACATGTCAGTTTAATTACAGGTACACATAAACACATATAGCTTCACGTGTCTGTCGGTCATGACAATAGTACATATGGATACGAACACAAAACAGTCCATTATCAAATAGCGTGTGTGTGTGTGTGTATTCTCACCTGGTTCTGTTTGCAGGGGTTGAGCTCTGGCTCTTTGGTCCCGCCTCTGTGTGTGTGTGTGTTTTATCCTTATATTTACTATATGTATCTGCAGAATCGAGTTATTAGCTCTTGGACCCCGCCTATCAAATAAATGTATTTATCCTCATTTATATCTACTACATCTATTTCTCTCTAACTAAAACACACAAACACACACACACACACACATATACACGCACACACACACACAATCAGGAGGCCTAACGTCTAAATTGAGAGAGCTCGATGGTTATAATCCAATTGGTCCCCGATCGAATCACGGTTGATGCAATAGCAAATCGAAAGATATTCTTTAACCTGATTCGACTGTTCACCTAGCACAAATGTATCCATCAATGTATCCATCTATCTATCTATCTACTTATATCTTTCAATCCATCAATCTATCTTCCCATTAAACCAACCATTTATCATTATATACATCTATCTATCCATGTATCCGTCCATCAACTCATATTTCTATCCATTCATCTAGTCATCTGTCTTTCCATCCATCAACTCATCTATGCATCCGTCTATCCGTCAATATATATATTTAGCAATCAATGTATCCATCCATCTATCTACCTATATAAATTTTCCATTAATGTATCCATTTATCATAACCATCTATCAACACCCTCCCCACTCCCTCTCCTATTTTACTACCAAACTCCCTCCTCTCGTTCTGGCACCTTCTCCTTCCCTTTTCCTCCCTCTCATAAACCTGCTCATCCTCCATCCTTCTGCCCTTCCCACTCCCGCCCCTATCCCATCCCGCCCTTCCCATCGTCTTCTCTCTCGCCGCAGATCCATCCCTTCGTTCTCATTCCTTCCGCCGCTTCTCACTCTCGCCCTTCCCTCTGTCTTTCCTCCCTCCCGTTGCTAGTCCTTCCCTTCGTTCACTCACCTTCCCTTCTTACCCATCATGTAGTCTTACCTCCCGCCGCCAGCCCTTCCCATCGTCCTCCATCCTACATCACACTCTCTGCCCCCCTTCCTGCACCTCCTTCACTCCCACTTCATCCCTTTTTCACCTGTACTACTCCCCCTGTTCCCCCCTCTTCATTCTTCTTTCACCTGCACCTCTTCCCCTGTTCCCCCTCTTCATCCCTGTTTCACCTGCACCTCTCCCCCTGTTCCCCCTCCTCATGCCTCTTTCACCTGCACCTCTTCACCGGTTCCCCCCTCTTCATCCCTGTTTCACCTGCACCACTCCCCCTGTTCCCCCTCCTCATGCCTGTTTCACATGCACCACTTCCTCTGTTCCCCCTCTTTGGGATGAAGAGCCCTCCTGGCTGCCTGGGTTCGAATCCTTCATTGGTGTGGAGTTTTCAATTGTGTATTAGCTTGGGGACCATTCAATCTTGTTCCCAATCCATATATTATATATATATATATATATATATATATATATATATATATATATATATATATATATATATATATATATATATATATAAGAGAAGAGAAGAAAATATCAAGGTGGTCAGTGAGGATCCAAAAGGTCTTCTCTGAGTACTCTTTATTTTCTTCTCCGAAGCTATGGGTCCCTACACTTGCACCAGAGGTGGTACCCCTTTTAGGTTTAAATATATATATATATATATATATATATATATATATATATATATATATATATATATATATATATATATATATATATATATATATATATATATATATATATTGTATTATAATAATTATGAATAAATATTTTCATTCTTTTATGTGTCATTGACATCTTTTTAATTTTTTTTATTCAATTTATTATTTTTTATTATATTTTCATTCATTTAATAATTGTTATGATTCGATTTTTAGTTCGTCATGTATTTACTTATTGTTTATATATACATATATATATATACATATATATATATATATATATATATATATATATATATATATATATATATATATATATATATATGTATATATAGTATATATATATGTATTTTCTTTAAAAAATTTATATTTATAAATATATATGTATATCTAAATATTGATATGAGCCTGTATGGATATGGAACCTTTGGGTCCAGGAGGCCATCTGTGTCCCCTCAGATGGTCTCCCTTATCACAGTTTGTGTCTATTGATGTGTCAGTGTGTGAGTGTGAGTGTCACTGAGTGTCCGGGTGAGTGTGGGTGTCCCTGTGAGTGTCCGGATGATTATGTGTCCTGTTATATCTGTGGTTTTAGGAGGCCATCTGTGTCCCCTCAGATGGTCTCCATTATCACAGTCAATGGATGTGAGTGTCCCTGTGAATGTTAGGATAAGTGTGTGTGTGTGTGTGTGTGTGTCCGGATTTGTGTGAGGTTTGGTTCCAGGAACCATTTGTGTCCCTCCTCCCCCAAATCTCCTCCCTTATTCCCACCGTGGGTTCGAATCCCAGGTGATTAGACCTACCCTAGGTCTATGGATCCAAGGTATCCATCCGTGGGCCCAACGGATTTCACCCCTTCCCCACTTTCCTAGGGCCAGGCCAATTCCAGCTATCCAGGGAACCTGTCGAAACAGAGGCAGCTACAGGAGGGGACACACAAATATTTGTGCCCTCCAGTTACACAACCGTTCCGACAGGCTCGATCGCAATCTATCCAGATGAGAACACGTTCTCCTCCGACTAGACCACGCTGGAGTCGCTGTATGTTTAAAATTTGGTTCCTTTATTTATAGTTAGTATTTTTGGTGTATTAATTGATTTGTTTTATATTTTTAATGACTTAGGTAGAGTGATTTAGGGAGTGGGGGGAGGTGGGGGGGGGGTGGTAGCGTGTGTAGTAGATTATACGAGATCGTGGTTAGTTAGTATTTATCTAGTTGTGTTCACCTAGTTGTTCTCGCGAGGGTTGAGCTCTGCTCTTTCGGCCCGCCTCTCAACTGTCAATCAATCAATTTTTACTAGCTAATAAAAAAAAATCCACATACACACACCCAGGAAGCAGTCCGTAACAGGTGTCTAATGCCCAAGTACCTATGTACTGCTAGGTAAGAGGAGCATCAGAATGAATGAAACTCTGCTGATTTTCGTTTGCGCTATCACCGGGGGATCGAACTTTGACCCTAGGATTACGAGTCGAGAGCGCTATCCACTCACCTATAAAGCCCCGTAGTGTGTGTATTGGTGCAAAAGATTATTTGGGAGAGGTTAATGGAAAGCAATGATGTTTGGTGGCCTTGAAGGTGCTGGAAGAGGGTTGCCAGTTATGAATTTAAATTTTAAATTTCTTAAGATAGGATATATATGCAAAAGACGTTGTGAGAGATAGTAAGAAAAGTGTTTCTGACTGAGGTTAGGTACTGTGTGATTGACTTGTATGTTAGGAAAAAGAATATTTATCAGAAACATAGATGTTCTTTAGAAATGTTTGTTTGCAAATAGTTGCAAATTATTGGGTAAAAACCCAATGGTTACCGTACCTTGAACAAACACACGTGAGCACAATTAGTCGACGGAGGTCAGAGAGTGAGAGTGAACAGCGAAACAGTAACAAAAAATGTGACAATAATGGGAAACTATGTCATTCAAACGTATACATGTTAACCATATAAATTACAGTAACACTAAACGCGCGCATACGTACATATGTCAATCAATTTACATAAATAAACATTTACTAATATGTACCTTTAAAATGGACACATACAGATAATTACCGTACACATGTCAGTTTAATTACAGGTACATATAAACACATATAGCTTCACGTGTCTGTCGGTCATGACAATAGTACATATGGATACGAACACAAAACAGTCCATTATCAAATAGCGTGTGTGTGTGTGTGTATTCTCACCTGGTTCTGTTTGCAGGGGTTGAGCTCTGGCTCTTTGGTCCCGCCTCTGTGTGTGTGTGTGTTTTATCCTTATATTTACTATATGTATCTGCAGAATCGAGTTATTAGCTCTTGGACCCCGCCTATCAAATAAATGTATTTATCCTCATTTATATCTACTACATCTATTTCTCTCTAACTAAAACACACAAACACACACACACACACACATATACACGCACACACACACACAATCAGGAGGCCTAACGTCTAAATTGAGAGAGCTCGATGGTTATAATCCAATTGGTCCCCGATCGAATCACGGTTGATGCAATAGCAAATCGAAAGATATTCTTTAACCTGATTCGACTGTTCACCTAGCACAAATGTATCCATCAATGTATCCATCTATCTATCTATCTACTTATATCTTTCAATCCATCAATCTATCTTCCCATTAAACCAACCATTTATCATTATATACATCTATCTATCCATGTATCCGTCCATCAACTCATATTTCTATCCATTCATCTAGTCATCTGTCTTTCCATCCATCAACTCATCTATGCATCCGTCTATCCGTCAATATATATATTTAGCAATCAATGTATCCATCCATCTATCTACCTATACAAATTTTCCATTAATGTATCCATTTATCATAACCATCTATCAACACCCTCCCCACTCCCTCTCCTATTTTACTACCAAACTCCCTCCTCTCGTTCTGGCACCTTCTCCTTCCCTTTTCCTCCCTCTCATAAACCTGCTCATCCTCCATCCTTCTGCCCTTCCCACTCCCGCCCCTATCCCATCCCGCCCTTCCCATCGTCTTCTCTCTCGCCGCAGATCCATCCCTTCGTTCTCATTCCTTCCGCCGCTTCTCACTCTCGCCCTTCCCTCTGTCTTTCCTCCCTCCCGTTGCTAGTCCTTCCCTTCGTTCACTCACCTTCCCTTCTTACCCATCATGTAGTCTTACCTCCCGCCGCCAGCCCTTCCCATCGTCCTCCATCCTACATCACACTCTCTGCCCCCCTTCCTGCACCTCCTTCACTCCCACTTCATCCCTTTTTCACCTGTACCACTCCCCCTGTTCCCCCCTCTTCATTCTTCATTCACCTGCACCTCTTCCCCTGTTCCCCCTCTTCATCCCTGTTTCACCTGCACCTCTCCCCCTGTTCCCCCTCCTCATGCCTCTTTCACCTGCACCTCTTCACCGGTTCCCCCCTCTTCATCCCTGTTTCACCTGCACCACTCCCCCTGTTCCCCCTCCTCATGCCTGTTTCACATGCACCACTTCCTCTGTTCCCCCTCTTTGGGATGAAGAGCCCTCCTGGCTGCCTGGGTTCGAATCCTTCATTGGTGTGGAGTTTTCAATTGTGTATTAGCTTGGGGACCATTCAATCTTGTTCCCAATCCATATATTATATATATATATATATATATATATATATATATATATATATATATATATATATATATATATATATATAAGAGAAGAGAAGAAAATATCAAGGTGGTCAGTGAGGATCCAAAAGGTCTTCTCTGAGTACTCTTTATTTTCTTCTCCGAAGCTATGGGTCCCTACACTTGCACCAGAGGTGGTACCCCTTTTAGGTTTAAATATATATATATATATATATATATATATATATATATATATATATATATATATATATATATATATATATATATATATATATATATATATATATATATATATATATATTGTATTATAATAATTATGAATAAAATATTTTCATTCTTTTATGTGTCATTGACATCTTTTTAATTTTTTTTATTCAATTTATTATTTTTTATTATATTTTCATTCATTTAATAATTGTTATGATTCGATTTTTAGTTCGTCATGTATTTACTTATTGTTTATATATACATATATATATATACATATATATATATATATATATATATATATATATATATATATATATATATGTATATATAGTATATATATATGTATTTTCTTTAAAAAATTTATATTTATAAATATATATGTATATCTAAATATTGATATGAGCCTGTATGGATATGGAACCTTTGGGTCCAGGAGGCCATCTGTGTCCCCTCAGATGGTCTCCCTTATCACAGTTTGTGTCTATGGATGTGTCAGTGTGTGAGTGTGAGTGTCACTGAGTGTCCGGGTGAGTGTGGGTGTCCCTGTGAGTGTCCGGATGATTATGTGTCCTGTTATATCTGTGGTTTTAGGAGGCCATCTGTGTCCCCTCAGATGGTCTCCATTATCACAGTCAATGGATGTGAGTGTCCCTGTGAATGTTAGGATAAGTGTGTGTGTGTGTGTGTGTGTGTCCGGATTTGTGTGAGGTTTGGTTCCAGGAACCATTTGTGTCCCTCCTCCCCCAAATCTCCTCCCTTATTCCCACCGTGGGTTCGAATCCCAGGTGATTAGACCTACCCTAGGTCTATGGATCCAAGGTATCCATCCGTGGGCCCAACGGATTTCACCCCTTCCCCACTTTCCTAGGGCCAGGCCAATTCCAGCTATCCAGGGAACCTGTCGAAACAGAGGCAGCTACAGGAGGGGACACACAAATATTTGTGCCCTCCAGTTACACAACCGTTCCGACAGGCTCGATCGCAATCTATCCAGATGAGAACACGTTCTCCTCCGACTAGACCACGCTGGAGTCGCTGTATGTTTAAAATTTGGTTCCTTTATTTATAGTTAGTATTTTTGGTGTATTAATTTATTTGTTTTATATTTTTAATGACTTAGGTAGAGTGATTTAGGGAGTGGGGGGTGGTGGGGGGGGGGGGTGGTAGCGTGTGTAGTAGATTATACGAGATCGTGGTTAGTTAGTATTTATCTAGTTGTGTTCACCTAGTTGTTCTCGCGAGGGTTGAGCTCTGCTCTTTCGGCCCGCCTCTCAACTGTCAATCAATCAATTTTTACTAGCTAATAAAAAAAATTCCACATACACACACCCAGGAAGCAGTCCGTAACAGGTGTCTAATGCCCAAGTACCTATGTACTGCTAGGTAAGAGGAGCATCAGAATGAATGAAACTCTGCTGATTTTCGTTTGCGCTATCACCGGGGGATCGAACTTTGACCCTAGGATTACGAGTCGAGAGCGCTGTCCACTCACCTATAAAGCCCCGTAGTGTGTGTATTGGTGCAAAAGATTATTTGGGAGAGGTTAATGGAAAGCAATGATGTTTGGTGGCCTTGAAGGTGCTGGAAGAGGGTTGCCAGTTATGAATTTAAATTTTAAATTTCTTAAGATAGGATATATATGCAAAAGACGTTGTGAGAGATAGTAAGAAAAGTGTTTCTGACTGAGGTTAGGTACTGTGTGATTGACTTGTATGTTAGGAAAAAGAATATTTATCAGAAACATAGATGTTCTTTAGAAATGTTTGTTTGCAAATAGTTGCAAATTATTGGGTAAAAACGCAATGGTTACCGTACCTTGAACAAACACACGTGAGCACAATTAGTCGACGGAGGTCAGAGAGTGAGAGTGAACAGCGAAACAGTAACAAAAAATGTGACAATAATGGGAAACTATGTCATTCAAACGTATACATGTTAACCATATAAATTACAGTAACACTAAACGCGCGCATACGTACATATGTCAATCAATTTACATAAATAAACATTTACTAATATGTACCTTTAAAATGGACACATACAGATAATTACCGTACACATGTCAGTTTAATTACAAGTACACATAAACACATATAGCTTCACGTGTCTGTCGGTCATGACAATAGTACATATGGATACGAACACAAAACAGTCCATTATCAAATAGTGTGTGTGTGTGTGTGTATTCTCACCTGGTTCTGTTTGCAGGGGTTGAGCTCTGGCTCTTTGGTCCCGCCTCTGTGTGTGTGTGTGTGTGTGTGTGTGTGTGTGTTTTATCCTTATATTTACTATATGTATCTGCAGAATCGAGTTATTAGCTCTTGGACCCCGCCTATCAAATAAATGTATTTATCCTCATTTATATCTACTACATCTATTTCTCTCTAACTAAAACACACAAACACACACACACACACACATATACACGCACACACACACACAATCAGGAGGCCTAACGTCTAAATTGAGAGAGCTCGATGGTTATAATCCAATTGGTCCCCGATCGAATCACGGTTGATGCAATAGCAAATCGAAAGATATTCTTTAACCTGATTCGACTGTTCACCTAGCACAAATGTATCCATCAATGTATCCATCTATCTATCTATCTACTTATATCTTTCAATCCATCAATCTATCTTCCCATTAAACCAACCATTTATCATTATATACATCTATCTATCCATGTATCCGTCCATCAACTCATATTTCTATCCATTCATCTAGTCATCTGTCTTTCCATCCATCAACTCATCTATGCATCCGTCTATCCGTCAATATATATATTTAGCAATCAATGTATCCATCCATCTATCTACCTATATAAATTTTCCATTAATCTATCCATTTATCATAACCATCTATCAACACCCTCCCCACTCCCTCTCCTATTTTACTACCAAACTCCCTCCTCTCGTTCTGGCACCTTCTCCTTCCCTTTTCCTCCCTCTCATAAACCTGCTCATCCTCCATCCTTCTGCCCTTCCCACTCCCGCCCCTATCCCATCCCGCCCTTCCCATCGTCTTCTCTCTCGCCGCAGATCCATCCCTTCGTTCTCATTCCTTCCGCCGCTTCTCACTCTCGCCCTTCCCTCTGTCTTTCCTCCCTCCCGTTGCTAGTCCTTCCCTTCGTTCACTCACCTTCCCTTCTTACCCATCATGTAGTCTTACCTCCCGCCGCCAGCCCTTCCCATCGTCCTCCATCCTACATCACACTCTCTGCCCCCCTTCCTGCACCTCCTTCACTCCCACTTCATCCCTTTTTCACCTGTACCACTCCCCCTGTTCCCCCCTCTTCATTCTTCTTTCACCTGCACCTCTTCCCCTGTTCCCCCTCTTCATCCCTGTTTCACCTGCACCTCTCCCCCTGTTCCCCCTCCTCATGCCTCTTTCACCTGCACCTCTTCACCGGTTCCCCCCTCTTCATCCCTGTTTCACCTGCACCACTAACCCTGTTCCCCCTCCTCATGCCTGTTTCACATGCACCACTTCCTCTGTTCCCCCTCTTTGGGATGAAGAGCCCTCCTGGCTGCCTGGGTTCGAATCCTTCATTGGTGTGGAGTTTTCAATTGTGTATTAGCTTGGGGACCATTCAATCTTGTTCCCAATCCATATATTATATATATATATATATATATATATATATATATATATATATATATATATATATATATATATATATATATATATATATATATATAAGAGAAGAGAAGAAAATATCAAGGTGGTCAGTGAGGATCCAAAAGGTCTTCTCTGAGTACTCTTTATTTTCTTCTCCGAAGCTATGGGTCCCTACACTTGCACCAGAGGTGGTACCCCTTTTAGGTTTAAATATATATATATATATATATATATATATATATATATATATTGTATTATAATAATTATGAATAAAATATTTTTATTCTTTTATGTGTCATTGACATCTTTTTAATTTTTTTTATTCAATTTATTATTTTTTATTATATTTTCATTCATTTAATAATTGTTATGATTCGATTTTTAGTTCGTCATGTATTTACTTATTGTTTATATATACATATATATATATACATATATATATATATATATATATATATATATATATATATATATATATATATATATATATATATGTATATATAGTATATATATATGTATTTTCTTTAAAAAATTTATATTTATAAATATATATGTATATCTAAATATTGATATGAACCTGTATGGATATGGACCCTTTGGGTCCAGGAGGCCATCTGTGTCCCCTCAGATGGTCTCCCTTATCACAGTTTGTGTCTATGGATGTGTCAGTGTGTGAGTGTGTCACTGAGTGTCCGGGTGAGTGTGGGTGTCCCTGTGAGTGTCCGGATGATTATGTGTCCTGTTATATCTGTGGTTTTAGGAGGCCATCTGTGTCCCCTCAGATGGTCTCCATTATCACAGTCAATGGATGTGAGTGTCCCTGTGAATGTTAGGATAAGTGTGTGTGTGTGTGTGTGTGTGTGTGTGTCCGGATTTGTGTGAGGTTTGGTTCCAGGAACCATTTGTGTCCCTCCTCCCCCAAATCTCCTCCCTTATTCCCACCGTGGGTTCGAATCCCAGGTGATTAGACCTACCCTAGGTCTATGGATCTAAAAATAAATATTGGTAAAAATAAATATAAATATTGATATGAGCCTGTATGGATATGGACCCTTTGGGTCCAGGAGGCCATCTGTGTCCCCTCAGATGGTCTCCCTTATCACAGTTTGTGTCTATGGATGTGTCAGTGTGTGAGTGTGAGTGTCACTGAGTGTCCGGGTGAGTGTGGGTGTCCCTGTGAGTGTCCGGATGATTATGTGTCCTGTTATATCTGTGGTTTTAGGAGGCCATCTGTGTCCCCTCAGATGGTCTCCATTATCACAGTCAATGGATGTGAGTGTCCCTGTGAATGTTAGGATAAGTGTGTGTGTGTGTGTGTGTCCGGATTTGTGTGAGGTTTGGTTCCAGGAACCATTTGTGTCCCTCCTCCCCCAAATCTCCTCCCTTATTCCCACCGTGGGTTCGAATCCCAGGTGATTAGACCTACCCTAGGTCTATGGATCCAAGGTATCCATCCGTGGGCCCAACGGATTTCACCCCTTCCCCACTTTCCTAGGGCCAGGCCAATTCCAGCTATCCAGGGAACCTGTCGAAACAGAGGCAGCTACAGGAGGGGACACACAAATATTTGTGCCCTCCAGTTACACAACCGTTCCGACAGGCTCGATCGCAATCTATCCAGATGAGAACACGTTCTCCTCCGACTAGACCACGCTGGAGTCGCTGTATGTTTAAAATTTGGTTCCTTTATTTATAGTTAGTATTTTTGGTGTATTAATTTATTTGTTTTATATTTTTAATGACTTAGGTAGAGTGATTTAGGAAGTGGGGGGTGGTGGGGGGGGGGGGGGGGGTGGTAGCGTGTGTAGTAGATTATACGAGATCGTGGTTAGTTAGTATTTATCTAGTTGTGTTCACCTAGTTGTTCTCGCGAGGGTTGAGCTCTGCTCTTTCGGCCCGCCTCTCAACTGTCAATCAATCAATTTTTACTAGCTAATAAAAAAAATTCCACATACACACACCCAGGAAGCAGTCCGTAACAGGTGTCTAATGCCCAAGTACCTATGTACTGCTAGGTAAGAGGAGCATCAGAATGAATGAAACTCTGCTGATTTTCGTTTGCGCTATCACCGGGGGATCGAACTTTGACCCTAGGATTACGAGTCGAGAGCGCTGTCCACTCACCTATAAAGCCCCGTAGTGTGTGTATTGGTGCAAAAGATTATTTGGGAGAGGTTAATGGAAAGCAATGATGTTTGGTGGCCTTGAAGGTGCTGGAAGAGGGTTGCCAGTTATGAATTTAAATTTTAAATTTCTTAAGATAGGATATATATGCAAAAGACGTTGTGAGAGATAGTAAGAAAAGTGTTTCTGACTGAGGTTAGGTACTGTGTGATTGACTTGTATGTTAGGAAAAAGAATATTTATCAGAAACATAGATGTTCTTTAGAAATGTTTGTTTGCAAATAGTTGCAAATTATTGGGTAAAAACCCAATGGTTACCGTACCTTGAACAAACACACGTGAGCACAATTAGTCGACGGAGGTCAGAGAGTGAGAGTGAACAGCGAAACAGTAACAAAAAATGTGACAATAATGGGAAACTATGTCATTCAAACGTATACATGTTAACCATATAAATTACAGTAACACTAAACGCGCGCATACGTACATATGTCAATCAATTTACATAAATAAACATTTACTAATATGTACCTTTAAAATGGACACATACAGATAATTACCGTACACATGTCAGTTAAATTACAAGTACACATAAACACATATAGCTTCACGTGTCTGTCGGTCATGACAATAGTACATACGGATACGAACACAAAACAGTCCATTATCAAATAGTGTGTGTGTGTGTGTGTATTCTCACCTGGTTCTGTTTGCAGGGGTTGAGCTCTGGCTCTTTGGTCCCGCCTCTGTGTGTGTGTGTGTGTGTGTGTGTGTGTGTGTGTGTGTGTGTGTGTGTGTGTGTGTGTTTTATCCTTATATTTACTATATGTATCTGCAGAATCGAGTTATTAGCTCTTGGACCCCGCCTATCAAATAAATGTATTTATCCTCATTTATATCTACTACATCTATTTCTCTCTAACTAAAACACACAAACACACACACACACACACATATACACGCACACACACACACAATCAGGAGGCCTAACGTCTAAATTGAGAGAGCTCGATGGTTATAATCCAATTGGTCCCCGATCGAATAACGGTTGATGCAATAGCAAATCGAAAGATATTCTTTAACCTGATTCGACTGTTCACCTAGCACAAATGTATCCATCAATGTATCCATCTATCTATCTATCTACTTATATCTTTCAATCCATCAATCTATCTTTCCATTAAACCAACCATTTATCATTATATACATCTATCTATCCATGTATCCGTCCATCAACTCATATTTCTATCCATTCATCTAGTCATCTGTCTTTCCATCCATCAACTCATCTATGCATCCGTCTATCCGTCAATATATATATTTAGCAATCAATGTATCCACCCATCTATCTACCTATATAAATTTTCCATTAATCTATCCATTTATCATAACCATCTATCAACACCCTCCCCACTCCCTCTCCTATTTTACTACCAAACTCCCTCCTCTCGTTCTGGCACCTTCTCCTTCCCTTTTCCTCCCTCTCATAAACCTGCTCATCCTCCATCCTTCTGCCCTTCCCACTCTTGCCCCTATCCCATCCCGCCCTTCCCATCGTCTTCTCTCTCGCCGCAGATTCATCCCTTCGTTCTCATTCCTTCCGCCGCTTCTCACTCTCGCCCTTCCCTCTGTCTTTCCTCCCTCCCGTTGCTAGTCCTTCCCTTCGTTCACTCACCTTCCCTTCTTACCCATCATGTAGTCTTACCTCCCGCCGCCAGCCCTTCCCATCGTCCTCCATCCTACATCACACTCTCTGCCCCCCTTCCTGCACCTCCTTCACTCCCACTTCATCCCTTTTTCACCTGTACCACTCCCCCTGTTCCCCCCTCTTCATTCTTCTTTCACCTTCACCTCTTCCCCTGTTCCCCCTCTTCATCCCTGTTTCACCTGCACCTCTCCCCCTGTTCCCCCTCCTCATGCCTCTTTCACCTGCACCTCTTCCCCGGTTCCCCCCTCTTCATCCCTGTTTCACCTGCACCACTCCCCCTGTTCCCCCTCCTCATGCCTGTTTCACATGCACCACTTCCCCTGTTCCCCCTCTTTGGGATGAAGAGCCCTCCTGGCTGTCTGCGTTCGAATCCATCATTGGTGTGGAGTTTTCAATTGTGTATTAGCTTGGGGACCATTAAATCTTGTTCCCAATCCATATATTATATATATATATATATATATATATATATATATATATATATATATATATATATATATATTAGAGAAGAGAAGAAAATATCAAGGTGGTCAGTGAGGATCCAAAAGGTCTTCTCTGAGTACTCTTTATTTTCTTCTCCGAAGCTATGGGTCCCTACACTTGCACCAGAGGTGGTACCCCTTTTAGGTTTAAATATATATATATATATATATATATATATATATATATATATATATATATATATTATATATATATATATATATATATATATATATATATATATATATATATATATTGTATTATAATAATTATGAATAAAATATTTTTATTCTTTTATGTGTCATTGACATCTTTTTAATTTTTTTTATTCAATTTATTATTTTTTATTATATTTTCATTCATTTAATAATTGTTATGATTCGATTTTTAGTTCGTCATGTATTTACTTATTGTTTATATATACATATATATATATACATATATATATATATATATATATATATATATATATATATATATATATATATATATGTATATATATATATGTATTTTCTTTAAAAAATTTATATTTATAAATATATATGTATATCTAAATATTGATATGAGCCTGTATGGATATGGACCCTTTGGGTCCAGGAGGCCATCTGTGTCCCCTCAGATGGTCTCCCTTATCACAGTTTGTGTCTATGGATGTGTCAGTGTGTGAGTGTGAGTGTCACTGAGTGTCCGGGTGAGTGTGGGTGTCCCTGTGAGTGTCCGGATGATTATGTGTCCTGTTATATCTGTGGTTTTAGGAGGCCATCTGTGTCCCCTCAGATGGTCTCCATTATCACAGTCAATGGATGTGTGTGTGTGTGTGAGTGTCCCTGTGAATGTTAGGATAAGGGTGTGTGTGAGTGTGTGTGTGTGTCCGGATTTGTGTGAGGTTTGGTTCCAGGAACCATTTGTGTCCCTCCTCCCCCAAATCTCCTCCCTTATTCCCACCGTGGGTTCGAATCCCAGGTGATTAGACCTACCCTAGGTCTATGGATCCAAGGTATCCATCCGTGGGCCCAACGGATTTCACCCCTTCCCCACTTTCCTAGGGCCAGGCCAATTCCAGCTATCCAGGGAACCTGTCGAAACAGAGGCAGCTACAGGAGGGAACACACAAATATTTGTGCCCTGCAGTTACACAACCGTTCCGACAGGCTCGATCGCAATCTATCCAGATGAGAACACGTTCTCCTCCGACTAGACCACGGTGGAGTCGCTGT